>NW_026622908.1:27285645-27588675 GCF_023065955.2 Ursus arctos
GGGCAATGTGATATAAGGGGAGGTGTGCAATTTTAGCAAGTGTCACTGGGGTATAAATTTCATTGCCTTTCTTTCTTCCTGTTGGATAAAATAAAACATTGATGTCTAGGGCTCAAATAATTATCTTGCGCCATGAGGTAGAAGCCTTAATTTGACAATGGCAGAGAAACAGAATAATTAGTGTACCATAGTTCCTGGTATGCAAGGAAGTGACCCCTCTAGCCCCGGACTATTTACTTTCCTCCAAGATACATCCTCACGAAGCTGAAAAATAGCAAAATTGCCCTACCACTTTGCAGAAATAATTTACTATAAGCACAGACCCTACATCATCTTTGAAGCAGGACGCAGTCTTACGAAAAGAGCATTCAGTATGACCTCCTTTTGTCCCCTTTAAAACTGCATCACAGAATTAGCACAAATTCCAGACCCAGGTTCCTACTGTAGGACTTCTTTAATGCTAAAGGCCACCTTAGCAGCCTTAACAGCCAACAAACGTGCTTCTCTGCCTGAAAAACTAACCCAAAAGGCAGCAGTTCCCAAATGTTAGTGTGTAACCTCACTAGATGTGTTGTGAAAATGCAGATTGTCAAGCCTGACACCTACACATTTATCTTTAGAAGGACTGGGAATTTGCGTTTAGTCTAGGACCTAGATTCTGAAGCAATGGTATTTTGGCTACATTTTAAGAAAGACAACTTATGAGCAAAGACTGGTTTGATCCATACCCACAAATACTCAGTTAAGAGGGATGAACTAGACCTCAGGTTTCAAAAGATTGGCTAGGGTTCTAGGAAATAAAGAACTTTGCAGCTTACAAAATACAGTTACATCAATGCAGGTACTATAAAATGCTATGATGTATTATTAGGAATCTAATTCACAAATAAGGAAACTTCAAGTTTCCAAGAATTAAAGGCCTGTGTCTTAAATTTGTACCCAGAACCTTAGATTCTTGTTCCAAGGCTCCATCTTTTACATTATGGCTCTCTCATTAGGAAAGAAGCAGAAAAACGTGGAACAAGGAAGATACAAAGCAACTCAGTTTTGGGGCTAGAGGGCAGGGACAATACTATGCTTGGAGGGGTACCTGGGTGGTGCAGTCGTTAAGCATCTGCCTTTGGCTCAGGGCATGATCCCGGTGTTCTGGTATCGAGTCCCACATCGGGGTCCTCCGCTAGGAGCCTGCTTCTTCCTCTCCCACTCCCCCTGCTTGTGTTCCCTCTCTCACTAGCTGTCTCTCTGTCTGTCAAATAAATAAATAAAATCTTAAAAAAAAAATACTATGCTTGGAAAAGACAGGCAAGAGCTAGCATGTGGGCAGGGCACTGGTATCAGAGAATGGGAAAACAAGAGTCCAGGGAAATCTCGGATGAAAATGCACCAAAGAGAAAATGTCCTGACTCTGCAAGTTTGACTTCGACCAGCCTTGTCTAAAAAGAGAGCTAGCAGCAGGGCACCTGGGTGGCTCAGTCTTTAAGCATCTGCCTTCGGCTCAGGGCATGATCCTGGAGTTCTGGGATCAAGCCCCACATCAGGCTCCTCCGCTGGGAGCCTGTTTCTTTCTCTCCCACTCCTCCTGCTTGTGTTCCCTCTCTCACTGGCTGTCTCTCTGTCAAATGAATAAATAAAATCTTAAAAAAAAAAAAAAGAGCTAGCAGCAAACAGTCACAAAGGAGAATTTCAAAACGGTGTACTCATAATCCTTGTCTGTAATTGCCTGTGATAAAGACCGCTGGCCTGTGATAGACACACCGCAGCGAACACATGAGCAGGGCTCCACTCATTACAGTCTGCTTCTCCACCCTTCCACAATTAGCACTGAACGATGTTGTGAACATCTTTGATTGTTCTCGCCCTGGCTGTGAATATTTTATTCATTTGGACTGTACCCAAAAATTAACATACTTAAGAAATTATAATAGGCTATGTTATGTTAATGAGAGAAACCTCTCCAAGGAAGAAATTGTACTACTATTTACCAAGATAATGAGGAAATACCTTGTCCTGTTCTAAGTAGGTCTATCCAAAGCCCACATTTAAGAAAACAGATATAGGTATAAAACTGTATAAGAACATTATTGAAGTTAGTTTGTTTGCAGAGGATTTGCAGGATAGAAGACAAATGTCCTGGTATTCAGAAAGCTTGATTTGCTCTCATCTCCATTATATACAGAGTTGGTGGGCCCTTTAAAGAAACAGATAACTCAGGGCGCTAAGAGGGATGGATTATTAGGAGAGATAATTAGACCTCAGCTTTCAAATGGCTGGCTCAGGGTTCTGGGGATGTTTTCAGTGTATCAGTATAAAAAAAGAGAGCCATCATCCTGAACCCCTCACATCAGGAGGTCCATAAGCTCCTGCACCATCTGGTACCCACCCACCTTTTAGCAGCCACACCTCCCACTCGTCCCTTTCTGGAGTACTCTGCCTAGGACACGTTGGCCTTCTTTAAGTTTCTTGAGTATTCTTAAACCCTTCCTGTTCCAGGACCTTGTATTTGCTAATCCTCTACCTAGAACACATTTCTCCTGTTCTTCACATGGCTAACTCCTGCACGTTCCTCAAGTATCAAAACCATCATCCTATCCTTGGGAAAGCATTACCTGCTCATCTCTGCCTTAAGTTAGGTCAAGTCACCAGTCTGTGAGTTCCAGTGCTTTCATGCTTTCCCTCCATAGCACTTATTACCATAAAAATGTATAGTAACCTGGAGCCTACGTGGCTCACTTACTCGTCTGCCTTCAGCTCAGATCATGATCTCAGGGTCCTGGGATCGAGTCCCACATCTGGCTCCTGGCTCAGTGGGGAGTTTGCTTCTCCTTCTACCCTTCTCTCATCGTCATGATCTCTCTCACTCTCTCCCTTTTTCTCTCTCAAATAAATGAAATCTTTTTTAAAAAATGTATAGTAATCTGGGTAAGGAGCTGTTTAATGAATGTCCCCCATATAACACCATAGCTCCATGTGGGCAATGACCAAGCTTGTCTTCATCATCATTGCTTTTAGCAAAGTACCCGGCATACAGTAACTACTAATAGCCGTAGTAACTACTGCCTAAACAAGTGAATGAACATAACTTTAAGGAAAAATATTAGCACACTGTAGTACTGCAGTGTGAAAAATTGAGATTTGCTTTAAGGAAAAAAAAAAGTACCTTGGATCATGATAGAATCCATTTTGTAAAAGATTTAAAGATACATGAAAAAAAAAAAGGATGAAAGAAACTATCATTTGTTCTATAAACTTTTTCAAATGAAAAAGAAACAACCTTAAATTAGTAGCTATCAAACTTTGGGGTTTATGAGTATAATTTATAATAAATGTTTAACATAACCTTTTATTTGCCTTACCCACTCCCCTTGAGTTTTTCAGATTTAATAAGTCTGAGGTGGATGCAAGAATCTGCAATAAACCAGCACACCTCAAGGAATTTTAATAAAATGACTTACTCTGCAAATGTGTATTGAACAGCTAATATGTGCCAGGCATGGCATGAGATGAAGGAGACATGCCGATGCCCTAGGTTAAAAGCCTCTACAATAAATGATAATCTGGTGGTATTCTATATCAGTTCCAATGCTATAAAATTCACTTATTTGTGTATTCAGAAAGTATTCACTGATGACCCCTAAAGCCCAAAGCTTGTAAGTGATAGACATTCTCTTTCCTTCCATTCCTGCAATATCTAAGAAATAAATATTCACATATTTATTGACTTTCTGCCAAACATCAAGCACTGATAAACATTTTTATGTGTTTTCAAATAGATATGTTTATGAACAGTTATTCCAGCCTCTAAAAACTAGTATTTTAGTTCTTGTTATTTTTAAGCAGCGTGATGTGTTTTTTATTGACCATTTCATTAAACTGTCATAGGAATCCTATGAAGTATCATTTATAAGTAATTTGTTCAAGGTCACCTAGTTAACATGTCAGATAAAAGGGGAAAATAAATGTATGTAAACAGCTTCCATAGAAGGTGGTAGGTGTTACAAAGCCATTGGACTTACAGAAAAACAGAAGTAGGAGAAAACCATCTGCTAGGGAAAGGTACGAAAACAAGTGTGGGTGCTACAACACACCTGTGCAACTCACAAGGAGGCAGTTTCATCTAGGACACCATTTTTATTCATAGAAAGACTTGCAAAGGGCCTTCAGCCACTTCACACATATGACATAAGCCTTCAGCCTGCTTCACACATATGACATAAGCCATGTGGTTGTCCAAGTGGTTTCTCCATTTTGCAAGGATCTACCTCCCCCACTCTAGTCCCAGTGTTCAACCTGAGTTTAATGCTCACATGCATTTGGCAGAAACAATCTTCCACTGGGCTCTATATAGTGTGGTCATTTAGCAGCTTTCGTTTGTAGAGCACCACCATTTGGGAGGCAGCCAAAGAGTTTCGAGAAGACTTTGATACCTACTGCATTTAGGATTTATACTGCATTGAATAGTGTTCCCCCAAGATTCATGTTCGCCCAGAACCTCAGAATGGGACCTTACTGGAAATGAGTCTTTACAGATTTAATTAATTAAGCTGAAGTGATTCTGGATTCAGGTGAGCCCTCAATCCAAGGACCTTCTTAAAAAGAAGGCTATGTGAAGACACACACAGGCAGAAAAGGCCATGGGAAGACAGATGCAGAGGTGAGGATGACGCAGCCACAAGCCAAGGAAAGCCAAGGACTGTCTGGAGCTGCCAGGGGCCAGGGCGGGGCAAGAAAGGATGCTTCCCAGGAGTCTTCAGAGAGACCAAGACCCTGATGACACCCTCCTTTCAGACGTCTAGCCTTCAAAACCATAAGAACATAATTCCATCCTTTTTAAGCCACCCAGTTTGTCATGATTTATTATGGCAGCTCTAGGAAAGTAACACAGGATTTTATCAGAGAAACCCTCCGGCATAGAGCATTATGACAATGTACTTACATTATTGTTATGCTTTTTAAATTGCCCCAACAGAACTTCTTCTGATAGGATTTTAAATAACAGAGACACAATGATTGCAAAGTCACCTAAAGCAGGAGCTCCTGAATAGGAGTCTAACTCTGGCATTTAGGAGCTTATAAAGAAAAACTGCAAAAAACTCCAAGTGTTTTTGAAAGATTTATTTATTAGAAAGAGAAAGAGAGAGAGTGCGCCTGTGCACGTGGGCGGGCTGGGGGAGTCTTTAGCAGATTCTGCACTGAATGCGGAGCCTGACGTGGGACTCAATCTCATGATCCTGAGATCATGACCTGAGCCAAAACCAAGATGCTTAACTGACTACACCATCCAGGCACCCCATCAAGTGTTTTTTTACAAATAATCTCCCATTAGCCAAATTTGAATGTCGAAATTAGCGCTGCTCATATTGTTTATGGGAGCCATCTGGGAGAGTTGGCAAAAAAAAAAAAAAAAAAAAAAAATGTTGCCCAAGTGTATCTCCATGGATGCTGGAATGGCGTAGGGATTCACAGCAGCAGAGATGCACTCTCCCTCTGAGGTTAGGGATAAAAGTATACTCTGGATATTGCTATGGGTGAGTTTTGCACAAGTATCTTTAGAGAAGGTTCATTCCCAAAGCTGGGTGACCTTGAAGAATGAGTGATCCTTGTAGAGCGCCTCAATGAAGAAAGAGGGAAATTGTGTGTGTGTGCATGTGAGTCGGTATGCATGTCAATGTGTGCGTGAGTGTGCATGAATGTGTACGTGAAAGAAGGGTGTGTGTGTGTGTGTGAACGTGTGTGGGCACATGCACATGTCAGCAGTGTAGGAGTGAGCAACAGAGACCTGTTCCTCTCCTTCAGATCTCTTCTCTTTCCAGGAACAGACCACCACTGTTTCCAGGGTGATCACAATTTTGCAACCTGTAACAATGCTAAATTTAAAAACATAAAAGTGCCTAAGAAGAGTTTCAGCACAGTTATATATACCTTATGGATTGTTACACTTTGCTGTTAGAAGCAATGAACTTGAAGGGAAATATTGAGGACTTGCCAAAATTCGTGCAAATGAGAACGCCACATTTCTACTTCATGCTCCTGTGGAGTATCCTACCACATTTTGTATTCAGGAAATACGGTATCACACATTTATAACAGCAACAGGCCATGTTTTCAATAGTATTAGTGCTTCTAGCATATGCAAGGGAATTCTGTAACATCCCTTTTCCTGAATATATTTACTCCTCACCATGTTAGTTTACATTATCAATTATGGTGTGTTTAACCTAGTGATAATTTCAAAAAGAGTAATTCCTGCAAGTCTGGGAATCAGCCAAAATTCCTTCATCCACCTGCCCCCTTTATCAAATGCATGCTACAGCATTACACAGTGTTAAGAGCACAGATGCTGGGGTCAGAGGGATGTGGGTTCAACATCTTAGTCTTTCACTTTTGATCTATGTGACCTCAGAGACTGGATTCACTTTCAAGGTCTTTGTTTCCTTACCTGTAAAATGGATATAATAGGGTCTACGACAGGGTGGGGTGGTAGATAGGGATTCCACGTGTCTCACATTTCCAAAAGAAATATGCAGTCTGCTTCCAGGAGGGAAGTCTGTGGAAGAGACCCGTTAGCCTCTCTTTACACCTTCATATAATCCACTTTGGAAAGGAGAGGACTTATCTAATGGCTGAACGTGGGAGAAGGCATGGAGCATGTTCCATCAACTCCTTCCTCTCCCACTTCTCAGATCCGCCTCTCTGCAGGGCTCAGGATGGTCTGGGCCCTCCCTCATCATCCCTGAGGGTAAGATCCAAATCTGGCTAGCTGGTCTAAGCACTAGGAGCACACATCTTTCTAATTCATATATGATATCAAAAGAAGCAGGCCTAGCTGATGAACCACACTGCGTTCTCTAGTCAGCTCATCAGAAATCAGGTTGGGGAGAAATAAAGAGTCTTTGGTCCTTGTAAGAAACAACAAGGCCTCAAAGCTGGGTTGCGAGAACTGAACGGGATGCTGAACGCAAAACTTAGGAGAATGCTAAAGGACACACTCAACCATCGACTGTTGGCTGTTATGATAATCCTTTTTTCTTCGTGGCATCACTACCACTTACACTAGTACTGCTACTGTTGTTTTATCCCTATGTCTCTTGGATCAGCACCAAAGAGAACTGTGACTTCTCATTCACATAAATGTTTCGCACACAAGTAAGGAAACCTTCAAATATAAAGTTTGTGTTCAGCTGCTTAATGGAAAGAAAAAGAGCCAGAAAAATGAAGAGGAGTTCAGGACACACAGCATCCACTTGGCGAAGACTTTCATACTCAGTATACTGACCTCAGTGGAGGTCTTCCCTCCTGTTTCTACTGAGAACAGAGAGCCACTAGGTTCCAACGAGGACTGAAGATGACACAGTGCCATCTGTCTCCATTGCAGGTTTGTATCTCTCCATGCCCAGAACACAGAATCCTGGCTAGGACAATACTGTCCTGATGAGGCAGGGGCAGAACACCAATGACATGGTCAGATTCTCAGAGCAAAAAGCAGGTAACAAAACGCCTCCAACCCAGAAAGAAAGAAATGAGAACTTCTTCGTGGACAGAGGCAAACACCTCTTGTGGACGCCAGGAAAAGCTCCTTAGGTTGCAGCAGGTGCTTCATCAGAAACAGACTTGAGTCCCAGCAGATTTGAGCAGTAAGCCATCAAAATGTGGGTAGCAACGCTGTGTGACCTTATTCACACTCCACAAATAATGAGGTGTAGGGACATCTGGGTTACATAAGAATTTTTATGTCAGCCAGGCCATTACATAGCAGTTGTAGCAACTCAGATTATGATTGGACCATCACTATAATTTAGCCTCATTTACTGAACCATAATTGAATAATTTAATAATTATATGTGAGAAATCCTTAGCACCTTAAATTACAGAGAGGCATACCAATACCAGTTTACTTCTGGCAAAGTGTCCCTAAAAACATATGGTCATTTTTAACACCCATTTTACAGAGAGTAAAATATTATGGTCAAGAAATTGTAACTAATTTCCAATTTCACCTCAAAAGTTGAAGCAAGAATGAAACAAAGAGCCTCTGACCATATAATTGGTTTCTGATCCAGTGAAATCAAAATGTCTTATTCTGTTCCAGTCTCTCCCTACCAAAAAAGTACACCCCTTACCTTTCACTGCCCATATTCTCCAACACATACACACACGCTAAACGCCAACCTAACCAAAAAGCACTGCACATTAGTGAATAGAGAGTAGTTACGTTTACAATTAAAGTAGGATCGCAGGGAAATAGTAACAAAGGAACTAAGGTAAACAAGGGCCGGAAAAAAAACAGGAAGAGAAACTGGGAGAAGAGTAGAAGGCCTAAAACACTCCAAAAAAGAAGTTATGATGCCACTTTTGGAAACAGGTATGGCCCAGTCTCTGCATGAAAGTGTGGCCTACAAAATTAAGATAGACTTTAGAATAAATTCTTAACTGCTGCCTAATTCCCAATGCTGAATGAAAACATGAATTTCAAACTGGCATTATGGGTTAGGTGATGTCTAAATCTTTGGCTTATACACAGGGTCTTCCTTTGATTTCTCTTAGGGTTTTTCCTCCATACTCTGATGTTTGCAATATAATCTTGTATATGTTCCTCAAATTCTATCAGTAGTTTGCTCCTCTTATTTACTAACAACAATGGACAACATGTATTGAACAATCAACTTTACGGTAGGAACTGTTATAATCACTTCATATGTATCAATGTATTTAATTCCTTATTAATCCTATGAAGATATAAGTAATTTTTTTTAAGAAAATTAAGGCACAAGAAGAGTAAGTTATCAGGATCATAGAAACAGGTGGTAAGTCTGGATACAAACCAAGCTGTCTCATTCCAGAGCCCAGAATCAGCCACTGTGCTAAATTGCTGTGGAATATAGAACATGGACAAAAACTACCTAATTAGTGGTATTTATAACTTCTAGCTTCTTCATTTGTAATCTCAAAATTTAGGTTTTCTAGTCTTATAAGACTAGGGCTAGCTCTTGCTGATATCAAATAAGCTTTTATCTCTACTTGGACATGGAGAGGTAGTGATATGTTCCTTGTAGGGTAGAGATCTGAACAAGCACATTTGTATTTTCTACAAATGACCTTATAGCTCATTCTCTCTTCATTTTAAGTTTTCATGTATTTATGGTTTAGAAAATATCCCTGATCTCAGCCTTATCTAGTTGCCTGATCACACTCATTTCTTCATGCCTCTTCCATTCACCATCATAATATTATATTCAACAGGGATGCACTTTTGATATTTGGGGCTGGGTCATTCTTCAGTGTGCGTGAATGTCTCATGCAATACAAGACTTTTGAAATTCCTGAATGTAGGCACCAAATGCCAAATGACAACCACAAATATTCCCACACTGTTCCAAATTCTCCCAGGGCTAACACTGCGTTTGCTTAAGAGCCACTGACCCAGGTCCCCAAAGCCATTCAAGTGATGTTTTGCCCAATTTTTTCATTTCCATTTACTCACATTGCTCTGCCTTAATGTGTGTGTGAATGCAGTCCCAACGACAAGTATATGACAAACATGGAAGTCCTCTAACATACTCTCTCTAGTCTTCTCCAGATGGTTCCTGAGCAGCTCCTTCAGATGTGAATAATATATCTTCATTATAACTTATTCATTTAGTAGAATCTTTTTAAGGATGGAAAACCTAGAGTGCATTTCAACACTTCATTACTGTCCTAGTAGACAATGTATTCATTTCCAGGAATGAAAAGGTTAATGGCTTCCCTTTGTTGGTGGTGAGGGTTAGTAATCACTCTATGCTAGACTCATGCTAGACACTTGATATAAGCGAGCTCTCTGGCTTAATCTCTCATAAGTCCTCCACAGTTGCTATTATTATGCCCATTTTGAAAACAAGAAAGTTGAGATGTAAAGATATTAAACAATTTGCCAACAATAACATTAATGAAGGTGATAGTTACTAATAACACCAACACAGAAGCCTAATTTCACTAGGGTAAACACTGAATTCTCAGCCTTTAAATGACTGAATTTCTAGGGGTAATGTTTAGGATATCACGACAGTTTTACAGGAAAGTTATATAGGAGAGCCTTACTGAACCCTCCCCAAAAAGAATCAGCTGCCATTTATTTGCCTGTTTATCTTAAAAGGTTTGATGACTAGAATCAAACCTATTCATGTCTAGCCAAAGGCAGAGGTTGAAGGTCTCTGGATAAAGACCACTTTCCTGAAAAGTAAGATATATAATAGACCATCTAGAACATTCTAGAAAAGGCTGAATAAAGCATCAGAAATTGTAAATTCAAACTGCCACCCTAGTTGCATTTCTTTATTAGGTTGAGCTCAATCTCCTTATTTATAAAAAGCAGGAGAGCTGGGTCAGTGAATGCTAATATTCCTCCCAGAGATGGAGTTTAAGGATGCCAAGTTTCTGTTGGCACTTACTTAAGAAACTTCTTCATTCAAATATTGCTTCAATTTTGTTCTCTATTCTCATAAAATGTTTCCGAACGTATCTTGAACACACAAGAGGGGGGAAAAATGCTACCTCTCCAAGAAGTGTGTTCATTTTTGTGAGACCGGCTGGTGGGGAAAGATGGTGTGCAAGCCTAAGGGTGGGGAGAACACTCTATGTGGGAGGGTGCATTGCAATGAGTACATGAAATTACAGTACAAAGGATCAAAGAGAAAAATTGCCTTTAGAGTGACAGGCTCTCCTTCAAGGAGAAGAAAAACCAAATAATTTATGCCTGTGGAGGTACTGTAGGGCTCATATTTTAGCCTGCAGAATTCCTCAGGACTGCTATAACTGAGCCTCTTGCAGGGAGGACCTATTAATCCTTTGCATGCTTTGCCATTAATATTGTTTATTGGGCCACAAGAAGAGGACATAAACCTTTAATGTCACTTTTTCACACTAAAGATTTTTTTCCTTAAAATTCAATGGTATCTGCCAATTTGATATGGCACTTTAAGGAGATTAGAGAAGCAGATGGCTGATACTTAATGACTAATTTTTTGCATCAACCAAAGATTTGTTATTTGATGCAAACTGCACAGAATAACAATTTTCCTTTTTAATGGAGTTGGGCTATGCAACTCAAAAAGAAAAGAAAGTGCTTTCACTGAAAAATCATAAAGATTAGCTTCAGAAGGATCTGGAAGGATAACAGTACACTGGGACTTATCAGCTAACCATGAAGCAGAATTCTTGGGAAAATGGAGGGGCAGTGAAGTATAATCCAGTACTCACTACACACTCAGTGTCCATTTTGAAGGCAGTCTCATGAAAGAATAACAAAAAGTCCATAGGTTTAGAGATGAAACAGGTAGGCCTGAGTTCAAATCTTTAGATAGCCATTTGCACTCTGGGTGACCTAAGACTGTTAGTTGGGTATTAGTTTCAGTAAAAGTATAATGCAGGTAGAAATAAATCTCATAAGAACACACTTTGTTAAATTTAAAGTATATATAATGTATGGAGCTCAGTGCCCGACACTTACTCAACACTCATGTGCTAATTGACAGAAGTCCTCATCGGGTACTTATTTTTCCCTTTCACAGTGTCTTTTCTCCTACCCTCTGATAAAAATCTCAACAGTTTGCATCCCCTTCATTATTTCCTGTCTAATCAGTAACGCAGGTTTTGAGGACAATTCTTCTTAGTCATCTTCCTGTGATCCTAACTCCCGATTTCATCCAAAGGAATCCCAACATCCCTATGCATATCAGGAGGTAAGACTCCAGGAAAACAAAAAGTAAGGAAAAGAAATGGGAGACAATTATGAAAAGCACTGCCTCTAATGGGGTCAATAACAGAATAAAGAAATACTTTGGAGTTTGAGACAATTAGGCATCATGCTGAGAATAAGGGGGAAAAGCCAAATATTGTGATTCTAGAAGAGCAAGTTTTATTTTGTGTTGATAATGTGATAATAGAAGGAAAGGGAATTCAGTGTATCTTTGTGAAGACAATCTGAGGCAGCAAAAAAGCAAGTGTTGTATAAGGCTATGCTGTCTAATAAGGTAGCCACACATGGCTTTCAAAATTTAAATAAAAATAAGACAACATTTAAAATTCAGTTTCTTATTCACACTAGTCACATTTCAAGTGCTCAACATCATTTATTCCTCTGGATGCTGAGTGGTAGAGGGGTGACCCATGCAAGGGTTGGCTCTCATGGGGTTTCCAGTCCCATTTGGGAAATGGATGAAAATCAGTAATAGTAGCAATTCAATAAACTGATCATTGGACATAAGGAAGGTGAAGGAAACAGTGAAGAGGGAGTAGCAAGTAGTATTTAAGTATGAAGGGACTTGGTTTTGAAATGTTTCAAAATAATAGCCTTTTATTAGCTACGCAGTTGTGAGACTGGACCCCACGTCAGGCTCGGTGCTGGGCACAGAGTCTGCTTGAGAGTCTCTCTTCCTCTCTCCCTGCCCCTCCCACTCATTCTCTCTCTCAAATAAATAAACATATCTTAAAGAAAAACAAAAGAATTTCTGGTGGGATACGAAGGTAGGATTTAAATATGAAAAGTGGGGAAGAATCACTCCAGAGGAAAGCTCAGAAGGGTAATACAAGATCGAGCTGGTGTTTCATTAGTCAGCACCATCTGCCTGATACAGAGCTCTGTACCTTAAGCATAATGCTTTATTTAATTTTTACAGTAACGCCATGATGTAAGTAGTATTATACCATTTTAAAGAGGAAGAATTTTAAATAGATGCTATCTGAGATCACAAAGTTAATACGTGCTGAAGCTATGGTTCAAACTCAAAACACAGTGACCTTAAAGTCTTTTCACTCAAGCGTTAGAAATATAGTCTAGGGGCGCCTGGGTGGCTCAGTCGCTTAAGCGTTTGCCTTCCACTCAGGTCATGATTCCAGGGTCCTGGAATCGAGCCCCATATTGGGCTCCTTACTCACTAGGGAGCCTGTTTCTCCCTCCCCTCTGCCTGCTGCTCCCCCTGCTTGTGCTCTCTGTCAAATAAATAAATAAATAAAATCTTAGATAGATAGATAGATAGATAGATGATAGATAGTCAGTCTAGCTGGTTATCTGAAGGAGATACTGAAAAACAGGATTGAAAAATACTACTCAAGCCAGATAATTGACAGACTTAAAGGCTGTGCTAAAAATGCCTGATCCATCTAAATATTGCAATACATTTTTCAAAGAAATTAAAAACATGAAAAATTATGTAACTGTATCTTGAATTTAGTTCAACCATACTTCATAAGTTAGACTCAGGAGATTTGAAATAATAAAACACTACACCATTGTTTTTATGTATTTTGCATATATATGTATCATATATATAATGGTATATATACAAATATATATATACACAATGAAATTGTATGTACCGACTATATACAGTTGACCTTTGAACAACTCAGGGGTTAGGGTCAGTGATCCCCAACGTAGTTGAAAAATTTGTGTATAACTTTTGATTACCCTAAAACTTGACTACTAACAGCCTACCATCAAATGGAAGCTTCACCAGTAACAGTCAATTAACACACAGTTTGTATATGTATTGTATACTGTGTTCTTACAATAAAGCAAGCGAGAGAAAAGATAATGTCACTAAGATCTTAGGGAAGTTTAAATACATTTACAGTACTTTATTGTATCTATCAAAAAACTTCCACATCTAAGTAAACCCGTGCAGGTTAAACCCATGTTGTTCAAGGGTCAACTGTATTTCTCAATTGTCTTGGCCTGTAGCAAAAACCTAACAAAAGGAGTAGAAGAAAGAGACAGAAAAATCAGTTACTGAGTTCAAATACCTACAGGTAACTGTATATGTACAGAGGTTTATTTTTAAGTGGAAAGGTCATGTTCTACCACCACACTACACACTCAGGCTTAAAGCACAGGACAAAGAACCTCCTTACATGAAATTTAGGTGTCCTGCTATGGCAGCAAGGGTGCCACAAGACATCCCAATAAAGAGCAATAAACGTATACAACTAGGAGAGCTGTGGTGCCAGGCCGTGACAAACAACTGATAAAGACCAAATTGGCCAGCGCTGGATACCGACCTAAACTTGGCTCTTTCCTAAGGGCGCTGTTGCCAGGACACATTGCATTTCTACACCTCAGAAATTAACACATAGCACAAGGGTTGATTTTTGTCTTCTCCTATGCTTTCCCCTCCCTTGAGAAGAGCATAACTGTCACTCACTGTTGACTGTGTTCTTACCCTCTTCATCATCTATTCAGTTCACATTATATGGTGACTTCCAAGAGACAGAAATTAGAAGGATTCACACTCTGTCCTTATTGTGGAACTTGTCATTTCAAAAGAGCAAGGACCACTCACACATTCACACAGACACCATACCATACACACATTGGCAATAACCCTCCAAGGGGATGAAGAGATCCCTGATGTAGACTGAAAATGATAAATGGAACACGGTTGAGAGGTAAACTGCCTGAGGTTTCAGAAAACATGTTTTGGTGATGCCAACAGTAGCAGAGTCATTTGTTTCAATACCTGACAACCAGAAAGTTAAAAGGAAACCACCCCTGTCATTTGCTTAGGCTGCTGAGTGATCGATGCCAACCTTTCTCTCCTTCCCTAGCATCCCATCATCTTCTGTTCCTTTCTAACAAGATCCCCAAATGTCCCCAAGCAAAGAATCCACGCCTATGGCAAGAGCTTATTAATTGTACTTAATGGACTGGAGATCTATAAAGGTCCTGGTTGCTTTCTAACAAGCTGTCACCCAAACAAAGTACCTTTCAAATGTGACTAATTATGGAATTGGTAGAGACAACTGAAGTCTCTTTACGGTTAGTCTAGGCATAATGGGAGATATCTCTGAAAGCAATGGGGTTGTGTGTAAGGAGCTCACAGGAACATGGTGTTGCAATTGCCATCCCTCTATCCATCCACCTTCTACCCAGGGTGCATTTGAAACTAAATCATGACTCATGTCACCAGAGACAAGGATGTGGTTTTAACAGTAGTGATGACAGCTATTTTGTTAGTCCAGACACCAGCTGGAAAATTGTACTAAGAAAAATGTACGTGCTTTTCACACTTAAGTTAGACATACATTCATAGAATGTTTCAGACCACGAATTAGAAGCAAAAGTCATATAAGCAACGTAACAGGTAAGTAAGCAGCCATGAGTTAGGAAAGTAAATATAAAACTGGTAGGTTCACCATAGCTTGAAATATGAGGAGGATGTTCTTATTGTCACTACTGAATATCTGTTCAGACAATAAAGAAAGCATTCTACGTCCTCACTCAGAAAGGGCTAAGAACATGCCACCATTTTATTATATGACACATAAATCTCTGGTGTCTGCACATCTCCGGCAGTCACACGGATCAGCAATACGGACTAGATATGGTCCAGCAATCTGATTCAGTATCACCTAAAGTATTAAAGGATAAGCGAAAATGTGCATGGAGCACTTTGGAAAAATAGAGGTTTTCAAACAAAATAAATTCATAATTGAATAGACACATAATAAATGTTTTCAGGGGTCCGTATCCAAGAATATGTCATTGAAAATATTCTATCATCGCTCCTGGAAGCCTTGATAAAAATCTCTGAATGTATATTTCATAAACGTAGTATATTCACAAAATAATGACAATAAAAAGCACAACTAAGTGTCTTGTTTAAACATTGTCCAAAATGTTTTTTCTCTGTGTCATAGCAGGGGAAAAAAAATCAAAGAATACAGAATAAAGGGTACAAAAGTATAAATAGATTACTATTGAATCTTACCAGCTTACTATATCAATTTCTACAGACTCTCTCAGGCTGTTGGGAAAATAAAACAAAACAAGAACCATTTTCAAAGCAATTGCCATCTAAATAATTTAAATATTGGATAGGAAAAGAAGAATACACTAAAGATATAAAAATGAAGTTTACCTTACCCTAGAGGGAGGCTGTTTTTTCTTCATCACATACCCTGGCTTTGTTCTATTTTAAGTCATAGGCAAGACAGAAGAAAAAGGAAAAATCCATGTCATTTAGGACCAAATCCAATCATTTCTATTTAAGTAATATGGGGAAGAGGGCAGAGGAGCCAGTGATAGTTCAGATCCCTGTACTCAGTTAATATTTATCGAGCACCTATTATGCTTCAAGCACTGCAAGTCTGAGAATATAAAAATGAGTCTTGATCCTGCCCTGAAAGAGCACTCAGTCTGGTGAGATAAATAAATATAAAAGGAAATATGTAAATATAAGAGGAAAACTAAGGATACAATTCTCTCAGTGGTGCTTTCCGGATACAAACATAGATCTTGCATCTCATTCACAGGACAGCTGTCCCCCAGCTCAGGAATCCTAAGCTCCATTCTGGCAGCTTGTAAGATGACTCGATGCAGTGAAGTTGGAAATGGTCCAGAGAAGAGCAGTGAACATGATGAAGGAGGCAGAGACAGACTTAGGAGGTCAGATTAAAGGAGCTCCAGAAGTATTATTTGCCTAAGTGAGGACGTGCTAGATAGTCTATAAATACGTTGATGGTATAAATACTAAAACGACGATGCAAGGAGAGCTAAGTAGACTCAGGAAAGGTAAAATGTCTGGCATTGATCAGGAAGGGAAATCTGTAAATGACAGATGAAAACGCTAACATGGAGAAATTCCTTCTCCAGAAAGGGTAGAATTCATCTGAGTCATTTGATTTAGATCTTCTCCTCTACTGGATTGACTCTAGGAAATATCCATGAAGTTTATTTTTACTTCCGTTCCCCAAACATTGCTTTAGGATCATGTATGTGCTTGGTCTTAAGACAAGTATTAAAAAGGAATAAGACAGAGGCCTGCTATTGATTGTCCTTTGTGTCCCTGCAACATTCCTATTTTAAAACCTACAGCTCCTGAGGGAGGAGCACTCATGAACGAGATTAGCCCCATCTAAAAGGGGGCCCCAGAGAGCTCCTTTGCCCTAGCACTTGAGGTTACAGCCATGAGAAGATAGTGACTATGCAGAAGTGTGACCTCACCGGACACTGAATCTTGTAGGCATCTTGAACGTCCCAGCACCCAGAACTGTAAGAAAGAAATTTCTGTTGTTTATAAGCCACCCAGTCAATGCTATTTTGTGACAGCAGCCCAAACAGACTAAGACATGGCCTTGTAACTCAGGTAATTTACAGTCTGAAGGAATTCTGTGTCCTTCCAACACCCCACATATGATCCACCCCCTAGAGATACTTTTCTCTGACTGGAAGAGTCCAGCCGACTTGGATTATGCGGTGTTGCTAGGACCTGATCAAGCATACCTTCCACCAAACTACAAAGTATTCCTCTTTCCTCCCTCCCTCCCTCACCTCTACCCCTCCCCACACACACCTGCATAGTTGCAGAAGATAACTCTGGGATGTAGTACATTAGTACCTAAATTTAAAGGCATTTGATGCAACATTCTTCTTTCCCATAAATATTAAAGTTGACAATTCTAAGAAAAGCCCTCCTGATTAGTCTATACCCTGATTGTTAACTTCAAATGTTCATTTTTTGGCGGCATATTAAAAAAAAAAAACAATTTCTAGGGAGGAAAGATTGTTTATAGACGGGAAAATAACAATCCTACAGTCACAGCGTGGTAAAGGTATTTTTAGATAGCAACACTTTCCCAGTATCAATCGATTGAACCAGCAAATAAATGTGAGGGGTGTGAGTGTGTGTGTGTGTTTGCATGCACATGCACGCATGGGCCTAACTGAATTTGAAAGGCCTTAGAGGCTTTCTTAGGTAGACCAATTGCCTTCTAATCACAGGCGAGGTGAGTATAACTAAAGGCAATGCACCATCCTCTTGGGCAACCTCAGGACAACTGGTTCAGACTCCAGCGTCACACAGTGAGCACGGTAGGCACTCCTGCCCTCTCTTTGGGCCATGGATCCCTGCTCTTACTTCCTAAGAGACATGCAGGGGAAAACCCTTATTGTACCGTGGGGATTCGTACTACTTTTCCAATTAATGCCCTACAGGCAGGGGCACTGGAGATGCACAGTCTAGTCTAGGGTAAGCTTCTTACTATGTATTAATGTACTAGATCCTTGTTCTAGCCAGAAGGCACATATCTGTGTGGCCTCGAGTAAGTATCACATTTCTCCTGAAACTGTTTTAGCACTCGGTTTTCCTTATTGGCCAAATGAGCAGAAGCATGAATCTCTCAGTCCCTTTCAGTTCTAAAAATGCCTTCTCTTACCAGGAACATATAAGAATATCAGCTAATCAATGCTAAATAGTTGACAGAGAAAATCATAATTTGTCAACTTCTAAAGAAATAATAGATCTGGACACCGATCACATGAGATCCATTAGGTGAATGGCTGATGGAAACTCTTTAAACAAATGATGCTGCCTGAGGACCATCTGAACCCACTGATCAATCTTAACATTCTCAAAGACAACACATCATGTGCTACCTAAAGGAAGTACTAATTATCGACCGTGTACGCAAAAAGACCAGAGATCTTTAACTAGATCGTTTCTGCACTGAAAAGGTATACGCACTTGTTCAAAGATCACAAAGACCTGAATGGTACCCAATTTGACAAAAGAGGCCGGAGACAAAACCAGTGGAGATTACCTTGAAATAAGGAACCTAATTTTATAAATGATAAAGGGAAACAAACTGGACTTCAAAATTAAGTCCATATGAAAACAAAATTCCATTTTTAAAATCTAACTTGCATGAAACTTCAATGAATTCCTGTGTATAAATTAAAGTGCAGTGATCTGAGTTAACTACCACTCCAAAATGGATGGTGGTTAATTGGGAAAAATTAAAAACATAAGAGTTTTCTCTTTTTTCATTAAACCGTTAAATGTCCTCTAGGACTTGCTCACAAGTCCATTAAAGGTATATAAGCTACCTATCGATATTGGAAAGCTACCTAAGGCTACCCGCCTTCTTGAGTCAGCCTGAGAAGGGAAAAGATGGAGCTGTTTAGTTTTATAAACTCCCGTCTCTGTACCAGGATCCCTAACCTTCTATGACAACAAGAAATTCAATAGAGACTCAGAGAGAAAAGGACTGGAGCTGGGAACATAGGCTGAGGCAACTAATTTTCAAAAAGGACCAAACTCTCCGAGCGCCTATGTGGCTCAGCTGGCTAAGTGTCTGACTTGGTTTGGGCTCAGGTCATGATCTCAGGGGCTCGGGTCATGAGATTGAGCCCTGCATCGGTCTCCCTGATCAGCATGTAGTCTGCGGAGATTCTCTCCCTCTCCTTCTGCCCCTTCCCCTGCATGCTCTCTCTAAAATAAATAAGTAAATAATCTTAATTTAAAAAAAAAAAAAGGATTGAACTCTCAGAGCTGAGATTCTTTACAGGTCTGTACAACCTACCTCCAACAGCCCCCTTCCTTCTTGTTAATATCACCCTTCAGATTTTGTTGTTCTTTTCTATGTTAATATTCTTTTATTTTTATTGATTCCATTGCTGTTCAGTTTTACCCAATTGGTTAGAGTGGAAGCTGTACAGGATAAAGAGAATGAAGTTGTTTGATTTACTGCAAGACCTGAAATCCTAAAATATAATGGTTTATAATAAGAAATACATCCTGGATATCTTCAAAGGGATTTTTCTCTTCCACAAAGACCACTGCTCTAGAATCCATTTTATACTTACTCTATTTTTTAAATTTTATTTTATTGTAATTCAATTAACATAGTATATTATTAGTTTCAGAGGTGGAGGTTAGTGATTCATCAGTTGTGTATAACACGTAGTGCTCATTACATCACATGCCCTCCTTAATGCCCATCACCCAGTTACCCCATCCCCCCAACGACCTCCCCCCTAATAACCCTCAGTTTCTTTGCTATGATTAAGAGTCTCTCGTGGTTTGTATTCCTCTCTGATTTCCTCTCATTTTTCCCTCCCTTCCCCTGTGCTCTTCTGCTTTGTTTCTTAAATTCCACATATGAGTGAAATCATATGATAATTGTCTTTCTCTGATTGATTTATTTTGCTTAGCATAATACCGTCTAGTTCCATCCATGTTGTGGCAAATGGTAGAATTTCCTGAGGGTCTTTAGAGAGGTTCCCAGCATCACGTTTTACTGGCGGATGTTGCCTCTGGAAAAGCCAGCTCTAACACCAAGACAGAATTTGAGAGAGGGGACAGAGAGTAAAGATCCAATTCATCCTCAACTCTAGAGAGATACTGGGAAAGTTGAATTAGTCAAAAGAGAAAATTGTGCTATACATCATTAGTCTCCCAATTTCCCTTATGTTTGAATAATAGTACTCTAAAACCAGAAAAAGATAGAGAAAAAATTAAAAAGAAGAAATCTTCCCTGGCAATTTGATGATTCGGTCACTTCAAGAGAGGCAATTTAAGAAACCAGCAAATGCTGCTGGGGGAGCTAAAATAATAATGAGCAGCAAGAATCCAGCACCTTTCCTCTTCAAAGCACTTTACAAACATGAAGCAATTAGGCCAATTAAAACTTGAAAAAGTAGCCTATTTAGACACAATCTTCTTTCCACATACAGGGCATCTGCTTGGAAATGACTCTCGCGCCTTGTTTTCAAAGCAAAAGATGCTCGCAGGAAAACAAGATACCCATAAATAACCTGGGAACTTAATCTCAGAAGGATCTGGGTCTAGAAGCATTTAAGGTATTGGAATCTGAAGCAGATTTCCCAGACCCTGATTCTTCCCCACCACAAACTCTGCGTAAACACTTCCTGCGAGTGGCAGACAGTTTTAGATGAATGGTAACAGCAGATAACAAAGGTGAATAGTCCAAGGGACGAATGGGCAGAAGATCTTAGGTTTACCTCTTTCTGGTAAATTAACTCCCAAAGAGGAATCCTGGAATAACTGAGCAAAGGGGGCAGAGTGCATTGAGTTAAAAAGTGTTCTAGGGGCGCCTGGGTGGCACAGTCATTAAGCATCTGCTTTCGGCTCAGGGCGTGATCCCAGCGTTCTGGGATCGAGCCCCACATCAGGCTCCTCCGCTAGGAGCCTGCTTCTCCCTCTTCCACTCCCCCTGCTTGTGTTCCCTCTCTCGCTGGCTGTCTCTGTCAAATAAATAAATAAAATCTTTAAAAAAAAAAAAAAAAGTGTTCTAAACTGGGAGTAAGGAGATTTAAGTCCTTGTTAAGTTTAACCACTAATTCATTATGTGACTTGGGACAATAACTTAATTTGTTTATGGTTTCGGTCTCTAAATGTGAAACGAGCTGTTTGATTAGATCCATGGTTTTTAAAGTATGTACTGAAGGTACTGTGGGTGCCCAATGGAGGGGTAGGTAAAAGCTCCGAGCTTCTCTGGTTCAGGAAGAGCAGCAACATTTTAATTCATTTTTAATGTTGGCTTTTTATGAGCTATGAAGAGTTCCATGTCTAATTGAGTAAGAAAAATCATTGGAATGGATGATCTCTAAATTGTCTTGCAACTCTGGTATTCCGACTTTATGGGTGTTTCTCAACCCCACAGCATATAGGATACGTTTCAGTGGAAATGTTCATTACATTATCTTAACTTTCTAGGATCAGAGAAGAGTGACAGATCAAGCCAGTGCTCCTGAGGTCTCTCTTGGTCTCTTTTACCGTAAGTCACAGAGTTATTTTTCTTCGATTTATCTGAAGCGACCTAGATAAGGCAGGTGTTACAGAGACCAACACCAAGGTCTCAGCTCCGTCTGTTCCAGTTCCTCTGCCTGCCCCCAGCTAGCTGGTTCTGATCACATAGGCCTCGAATTTAGGTTGAGGAAGGACAGGGGGCATCATAATATTCTCCAGTCTTGACATTGTCAAAAAGCCTTATATAAAGCTGTGAGTCTCATTTCTCTGATTTATGAGTGTATCTACTCTATGATCCAGAGCCCTGGAGAAGAGGAATAAATGGAGGATTCAGGCAAATAATCCTCCCTCTACTAACACTGCCCCCTCCTCCATATTTACCTGGAATCTAGGCAGCTTTTAGAAACCGAACCCTCCCTGACAGTACACTCCAGCAAACTGGCCTGTTAGTACAACACTTCATTTATCCTCACAGACAGTACTGTTAATTACACAATGAAGAACCTGAGGCGAGAAGTGTGCAAAATCCCAAAACTTGAGTGGCAAAGCCAAAAACGGACCGTCAGCCTTTCTGAATTTAACCCCCTGAGTTTCTCACATCACTCAACTTCTTCCCTATCGATGTAACATAAACCAGTAACTCCCAGCCCAAACAGAGAAAGGTAAGTTTTGCTTCCTGTACTTATTGCCTCCTCCTCTTCCCTCTCCTTTCTCTTTGGATTCTTGTGCCTGGAGGACAGTGTGCCCCAAGGGAGGAGTATGGGTTTGAGGTCAGGGCCTCTGGCTTGGAAATTAACATGTCAAGTGACTTCACTAAAGTCAGAGTCTTAACTGCGCCAAATGGTTTTCTTACATTGAAGAGTGTAAATATTAATACCTATCCAACTACTTCATAGCGCATTTAGAAGATTTTAACATACTATTTGTGGGACTGCATCAAAATTGCTTTAAACAGTTCTACCTACCCCTGGTGTCATATGAGATGCTTTAGTTTCTGATGTTTTCCATCTCTTACAGCATGGCAACTGAGTAATGAGCCAAACTAAAGAGTTTCCCAGAAGCACAGATTTCCCCAATGAAAATAAAGGATTCCTAATTCCAGATGGAAAGCATTTTGGCATTTCCTTAGAGAATACCAGTAGTGAATTGAAACAGAAATAGACGCTCCTTACTGAGTAAAAGTCTAGCAACTCATTTATAGACCTATCCGCACTCTAATTAAAATAGCACAATTATCTGGGAAATTGTGAGGAAAAGCCACCAATACTATTGACTGTTTTTGCAATGCCCACAATCACAGCGAATACTCAGTGACAGCCTTAATGCCCCTATACGGGATATCAAAGAAAAACAGTAAGTTATAGCTACAGGATATTAGAGAAGTTTCCAGTAATGACTAAGAAAAAAGTGGTTTAACAAGTAGCCATAGGTCTGTAAGAGTCAACTAATGGTACAAGTTTAAACTAGTTGACCTAAGCAAAAGTTAACTGCTGATTGTAAACAGCTCCCTTTCTTCAATAAGCCTAGACTCAGAAGCAGAAAGGTGCTTAAATGCAGGGCATGACAATGAATCTCATGCCTCTGATTATATCTAGTGACTCTTGAAAGAGCGAATTTCTTACTAAAAAAACACAAGATTTTAGCCTACCTTGAGGCTTACTTTCTCAATTGCCACAGGCAATAACACAGATCTGCAAATCAGCAAATTAGCACAGGTCTTCCAGATCAGGATGTGAAATTAATAAAGCCTGCCCTAAAAGGCTTTCAAGCTTATTCCTAATGGAACCCACGGTTTGGGTTTTACCAACATCGGTGTCCTCATTCTCTATCTAGCTGTACTATCACATACCAACTTAGGCAAGTCAATACTAGGTTTAATTTTTTCAGTTTTGTTGAAATATTGACACACAACATTGTACTAGCTCAAGTTGTAAACATTCAACATATGCACATACTGCAAATTTACCACAATAAGTTTAGTTAACATTAATTACCTCAAAAAGATGCAAATGTCTTTCCTTGTGGTGAGAAGCTTCAAGAGCTACTCTCTTAGCAACTTTAAAATATACAATAGAGTTAACCGCAGTCACCATGTTGAGCATTATATCCCCAGAACTTAATTACCTTATAACTGGAAGTTTTTGCCTTCTGACTACCTTCACCCATTTCCCTCAATCCCCACCTCCCCAATTTTTTATTTGCCCAAAATAAAGTGCTCCAAATGCCAAGTTTCTATACATTGTATAGAAATGTATTAATATGGCTTAATCCTTACCTTTTCCTTTTCACTCCTATGGCACCTCTAATATCTCCTCTCTCAACAAGAACTATACGCATTTGCTAGTTCACAGCTCTTACTGATAAGCTATTATCTGGGTAGTTCAATGTGTCTCTGTTCTTAATCCAAGTTTCATTCCTGTTCTAACTAGGTTGAAAATCTCATGCTTCCATATTAAGGAATGCAGCTTTCCCAAGAATCACCGGATTTACATAGGCATATCTGAAATCCGATCTGTGTTCCAAGACACACATATTAACTTCTTCAGAAATGTGGGGAAGCATGCCAGTCTTTCAGGTCTATTATTTTGAGCAACAAAATCTGAAAATACACACACACACACACACACACACACACACTTTGCAGCTGTTTTGAAAATAAACAGTGATTCCCAGAGATGCAATCAAATTAACTAAGAGTTCTAGAATATCTACTTTTTATTACACAGTTCTGTAATTTATTTATTCCACCAATTTTGGGGAGGAATTCAACTTTACCTCTTTTCTTAAATACTATGTGACCTAAGGGCCCTTGACCTGGTTTCCAAGAGCAGGATTCATTCACCTTTGAAAACCTCTGAAATTAGAGCTATTACTGTCTGTGTTTATTTATGGGGAATTTCTGGGGAGAAGATTATTGCTGTATTAAGTTCTCGGTTTTCATTATGTCACATCCTTTGTTTGAAGCTGAGTCCCTGGCATGTTGACTCAGTTCTAGTTACCTTTGTAGCACTTTATAATATACTAACTCATGTAATCATTAAGCTCTCTCCATGTGCTCATTAGTGTTGTTTTTCTCATTTAACCCATGTGAAAATTGAGACACAAAGAGGTAAAGCAACCTGTGTGGGTTTCAAGACTTATTGGAGCCAGGATTCGAACCCAAGCCTTATGGCTACGGAGCCTATGTTGCTAATGGTCATACTCTAATGTTGCCCCTTTGAACCCTTATGAAACCACCTCTATCTTACAGTAGTCTAAACAAGTCTTTAATTCACTCAACAAGAAAGAAACTAAACAGACACAGCATCTTTGTACCTGACAGGGACTCAGCTTCAAACAAAGGATGTGGGAGGTCAGAAATACTATAGGCCTTCCATGCAGCAGGATAACTGCCTTTTCCTCTCAGAGAACATCCTGCTTTGTGTACAGAACAGGACAGAATTTCTGAAGATCAGCCTTTGATAGTTGTTGAAGTGATTTAGGGATAATAGAACCTTGAAATAGTAATGAAGCAACTTTTCTTAAAAATCTTCCAAGTACTCCACAGGAATCCTCTTATGAACGTCTACATCATTTCTCCAAAGAGATCCAGGGGCAACACAGCCATCCCCTCCTCTCCATGCCACAAATGGAGGGAAAACGTGACCCAAAGTGGTTTGCTCGAAAGTCCTCTGAGGGGATAATAGATGCTGTTGCACTCAGGGAGCCACTGTATTATAGGTTGTGTGATTCCAAGACTGTTTCCTTTCAACTGTTAGGTTTTTAGACAGAAAGGACTAGCTCAGTTTTGCCTTTCTACAGATAGTGTCCAGTAACAATACTGCACATGGAAAAAGCATTTGAAAAATGGCTTTCAATAAATGAAGGAATAAACAAAATATATTGCTAATAGTATAGCCACCTTCCTCAAAAAAATGAGTTTTTAATTTGGTTGGTTCTTTCTTCTTATCAAAAATGCATGTGTGTGTATATACATTATTTTGCAATTATTCCGCAAGATAGGCAGCATTCACACCTGGGCTCCTGAGCCACATTTCTTGGATTTTCATGTTGGCTTCACTAATTACAAGCAACCTATTTAACATTTCTCTTCCTCAGCCTCCCAGATTAGGAGACTTTCTAAAGATTTAGAGACGCCTGCCCCATAGGCTCACTATAAGGAGTAATCAAGACTGTTACAAGTGCCCCCCAGGGCCCAGCACATAGTAAGGTCTCAATATTTGCCTTTTTGTTAGAACTATTCAGTAGATAAGGAAATGGAAGTATAGCTCTCCCTAGAGGCACACCATAAAGCACATGAATGTATGGGATGCACCAGGAGATAATGGAATAGCCATGAGTGAAGTTCTGCAATCTTCTAGGGTTCAGATTTGAATATGACTTCGTGTAAGTTTCTTTACTCTCCATGCCAATGTTTCCTCACCAGTACAATAGAGCTAATATTCCCTCTTCCATAGCGTTGAAATTATGGAATGAGCTCCTATATGGAAAGCTCTTTGAACAGTAAGCAGTTCATAGAAAATTCAGTACAAGTTTTTGCTATTATTGTTTTGATTACTATTACTTAATGTAATGATATCCAGATATAAAATCCAACTCCCAGGCTTTATGTCTTCTATATTTGAAGACATCTCTGTAGCCCATCCCACTGATAGACACTAGTACACTCCCATCTGCCATGACAACTGTTGGTAACTTTGCTACTAATCTAGACTTTACATTCAGTGGGAGTGCATCAGAAAAACGCAACAGGAAAAAATTCAACAGGAAGCTAGAAGAAACATGGCTACTTGCTTGGAGGTATTTTGCCCCAATCTTCTGATAACGTTTTTTTTTTTTTTTCTTTAAACCTGCCCAGAGTAATTATAGCTCTTCACAATTGTTATAGCTCAGTAGCAAATGCTGGGTGACTCTTGCAAACAGTTTTATCAAACTGACATTCTAACAAATGTCCCTTGCTAAATGTCAAGTGAGATTTCTGGAGGGGAAAGAAAAATGCCTCTTTTCTTCTTCCACATCCCACGTTTACGTAGATCAAAAAGACACTGCATGGCTGCCCGATGTTCCAGCAATTCAGACATCTGCAATAATCCACCAAGAATCCTTAATCAGCCACATCTCCATTCTTAACACTGGGGAGAATTAATTATGAATGTGGAATCAACATCATGGTCGATCCGGGACGCTGAAGTGACTCGCAGTGATGCTGTCCTCCTGCCGTGTTAATTAAGCAGGAAGGCGTTCAAGGGCGCAAGACAGCACAGGGAGACTGATAACTGGCCCACACGCAGGAGATCCTTGTCCCTCTTTGTATCTTGAGTTTCATGTTATTCATGAAATAAATATCCCAAATTATAAGACCCCATAAGGATACTTAAGGGAAGATAATGAAATCAACTGTAATTGAATACAGTGAGTCAATGAAAAGAAAGCTGCCTTCATGAGAACGTATTCTCTTCCCTAGACAGGAGCTATTAGAGAAATAACTACAAGTTTGAAAGAAGAGGTCCTAGTCATCTGCTTGCTCTATTGCCATTGCCCTGCTTCTTTCACACTATTGAACTGTGCTCAGAAATAATCTGGTGGCCGTTGTCTTGAGAGGAGGCTGAGCTCTTCTGAGATCCATAGGCTAATCATGAGTGACCTAAGCCAACTACGAGAATGCATATTTTGGTCAGTGACTGGTTTAGGAAAGGTCTGTGACACACTTACTTGTTATCCCTGAGACTTGTGGGCAGATTTGTCAGGGGCACATCTTGTAGATGTTTCCTCATTTTTCAAAACTGAGGCAGGAGAGAAATCACTGTGTGGAGAGGCGATACTTGGGATTTACTGTAGCCATCTTGTGGCCAGGGAAGTACATACTTTAGGTCAAAAGTCAAAATGCTGAAAATAGCAGGACAAAAACATAGATGGCATCGAAGACTCAGGTCTATCTCCCCTGAATCACCAAACCTTGAACTACTCCATCCCTGGCCATCTCCTTGTGGAATAATTTCTCATTTTAAAGCAATTTTATTCAGTTTTCTATTAATCAGTGCTAAATCATCTTAACCAATATTCTACTCAAGGTAAAAGAAAATTCCATTTGATTGATTCATACGCACAACTTTCTCAAGTAGTTATCGTCCCCTTTTTACCAACAAACAACCTGTGGCTCAAAGAAAACAAATGATCTTACAGCAGTGACCCACTGAGTAACTAGCACAGCTGGAATGAATGCCCATGGGTGAACAACTAAAAGCCGGAGTTCTCTGTACTAGGCCGTGCTGCCAGTTTCATCACTGGAAATATATTAGTTTCTATTTTATTAGACTTAGCAGTTTTTCGATGCCAGAAAATATATTAAATGCTAGGAATGCAAATATTACAAAAATAGTAATCCTTGTCTGTCAATAATTAATAAGGAGGTGTGAGGATATGAGAGGATACCTAACAATAGTGACCAACACTCTTTGAAGCTTCCGGTAATAATGGCCGAGATGCATTTTAAAGAGCACAGAGTGAATTTCAGGGAGATTAGATAGGGTTGGCGGAGGAAAGGAAAGATAGGCAGAGGGGACAGATTTTTTGTAGACCCACAGGTAATTAGCTATTACTAGCATATGTAACAGGTTCTAGTCCACATCACAGAAGCTCAAGCTGAAGACCTTGAACTTTATTCTGTGGATCACTAGCTTTTCCACTTCATCTTCAAACTTTTTCCAACAAAATTGTATCTAAACTATTAAAGCAGATAAAAACAGAGTTTACTGGCTGAACCCACAGAGCACATTTTAAAAGCCATGCTTTGGGGATGATGTGGGGAGGGGTCACCTAATGGTTAACCACAGAAGTCACATAAAAATAATGAGGTCTCTCGGCAAACCAAGAAACAGACTCTTAGCTATAAGAGAACAAACTGATGGTGACCAGAGGGGAGGTGGGTGGGGGCATGGGTGAAATAGGTGGTGGGGATCAAGGAGTGCACTTCCTGTGGTGAGCCCCAGGTGATTACAATAAAAACTTTAAAAAAAATGAGTGTCTGAAAGATTATTCTGAGGACAGCAGAGAGGACAGTTGGTTGGAGAAAGAATCAGCAGCAGAGAAATGGATACCGGATAGCAAAATAACTTGCAAAACTCTCAATGACTCCGTGTAAAAGATATCAAATGCCCAAAACTAACGCTGTGACAGTGAATCAGCATATGCTTTGCTACACAATTTCCACTCCGATCCTTTATGCTAACCCTATTTCAAAAAGTGGTGGCGGGGGTGGGGTAGTATTTGTCGCCACATGTGATCCATGCCAATGTCAGCTCCAGATAGGATCTGAGTGACTTAAGCCGATCAGAAAATCTTATCCCTTTACCCCAATGATTGCTTTCAGAGTAGTCCTACAACACAAGCCGAGCCACAGAAACTGTTTGCTGGAAAGTGTTCTTGAGGAAAGACTTAACTCACTTTATTCAGAGCTATGAGCAAAAGTGATATCCTTCCCGTAGGATAAAAACATGAAACCACATACCATAGATGCTGAAGCCGACCATCTCACAACCAAGACCGGAGATAGACTAAAAATACAAGGTCATAGAAGGGGGAAAGTATACGCATAAATAAGCTGGTTTTTTACAATATTACTAAGCTATTGTAACATGCCTTAGTTGAAACTCATACAATATCCGAATTTTTCATTTATCTGAATCACTAAGTTTGCATTTGTATTTAGAGCATTTTGGATTGAGCCTTCTCTTTCTTACAACTAAAAGTAACTTAATATAGAACCGTAAAGAGTTTTCAGAAATCAATTTAAAATAAGATCAAAGATCAGTGGATCAATGGCACTGAGTGAGTATTTGGCATGAGAGTGAGGACAGATCTCAGGGTGGCTCCGTGTGTGGTTTGTCTGGGGCATGACCATGTATGCACAAAGCTGGGGTATACAAGAGCAAACAGGGGAGTGGAGAGAAAATACCAACTTGGGTTTTGGATGTATTTTAAGTGCTTATAGAATAGACAGCTGATAATACAGTATACATGGTTTTTAATCAATCTTCAACCCTGAAAAAGGTAACCATGCATCTTAAAAAGTCCTTTTAGATTGATGACACTTTAACATCATGCTTCCCCATCTAGGGTCTTGATACCCCTGGTATGTTTGGAGATTTATAAAGTCAGTTGCTCAAGGTCTAAAACCAGTAATTGAAAGTAGAAATGGGAATTATGTAACACAGTCAATAAATTTTAAACGTTAATTTTATACTGAATAGGAATATAGTGTAGAGAAAAGTCAACATTTATGTGATTTTTTTTTTTTTAGGATATAAGACTAGATTTCAAGGAGATTTATCATTGGCTGTTTTCTGTTATGATTCATACCTACCAAAGATTATTTGGCCCCTCTGCTCTAAGAAGTACTTTGAAAAGTATATCATTCGGGGATCATCATGATTCATTTTATTAAGGGACTCAGTCTATCACACCAATCTTCCAATAAGACATAGAGCTGTATGTAAATTCCAGAAAGACTGAGTTAGGCATCCGAAACTGATGAAATAGGACTTCTCAGAATGGTGCAAAGGTCAGGGAAAGGGGCCAAAACCAAACCTGATCAGGTTTCCAGTTGCTACCTGGGCCTGGCCATGGTCCATATCTGATTTTGCAGGAAGGGACTATTATAGACAAGTACAGAGATGGGTCACTGCTCTGGGCTTTGTTCATTTTCCAGTAGGCTCCAGCCCGGCAAATGGAGCAATTTGAGACTTACAATATTGCAAATCTTTTGGGTAAAAGTGAGTTCCAGTTGGCAAGAGCATCAACTAATTCTGATAACAAAAGTCTTATAGGGAAGGCCCATAAGGCATTTTACACATCAAACAGTTCTTACTGAACGTTGTTTTGATGAAATAATTACAAATGAATCAGAAGAAGTAAATTGCCCTTGAAACAACAACAATACTTAGCATTTTCATTTTCAAAGTGTTTAACAAATTACTAATTATTTAATTTACATTCTAGCATTCTGATGAAGGGATTTCTACTTCAGTTTTATAAGTGCGGGAGCTGAGCTATCAGGAGGGATGACATGCTCAAGTCAAAAAGTCAATCTAGAAAGAACAGTAACTGGGTTTCAAGCAGCTGTTCCCTTGACTGGAGCCCTAAGTGAGAGGGTGGGGAAGGGAGAGACTGTCATTCAGGTAGAGACCATTATCTTCCCATTTTCAGCTTTCCGGCCTTCAGAGAATACAGTCACATTTTTTAACAAGCTTCCAAATTGAAAATACTATTCTAAAACTGAACATTGTTTTAAACTACACCTTCATAGATTTGTTGCTCCATAATTTGGGAAAGTGGAGTCACATTTTGGAAAATGTGTACCTTAATAGCAAGAGCCAAGCCCCAGTGGTTCCTTCAGGACACCTAAGGGAGCCATGCCATGAAGATAGCACCAGGCAGAATGCAGAACACACCAGTGACTTCTATCCAAATCCCCTTCTCTTAATTACCTTGACGACTTTTTCTACTTCTTGTCCTTTGGTGCCTGACATAAACTATAGCTCTGGATGCCTCATGTTCCCTGTTGATTTCTCAGGCTGCTTCGATGAGTTGGCATCCTGAACTCAAACAGAGACCTGCTTGCTGTTTTCTGGAGTTGACATTGTCCACACCTGGAATTTATTCTGCCAGCTCAGTTTTGTGCTAAAACATCCCATGCAAATGGCCCCCAAAGTAGCTGTAGATTTTATGGCCATGGAAGCATACTGACAGCAATGCAGAGCCCACATTCAGGTTTCCTTTGACGTGCAGCCCACGTTGTATCTGCAAAGACCTTGTAAGTAAGCAAGAGTTCCAATCCTCTCAAAACAAGCACGCTCACTGCCTATGTTCCTAACTTCTTCCTGATGTAGGTTTTTGTGTTAGCTATACACGCCAGTTATCTATTGTTATATAACAAACTGCATTGAAATACAGTGGCTTAAAAATTGAAATACAGTGGCTTAAAACAATTTTCCAAGGCTCTCTGGGTCAGGAATCCTGGCAGAATTCATCCAGAACGTTCTTTGCTTCACATTATATTGACTGGAGTTACTCATAACGAGTCAGCTGGGAGGTCCTCTGGGGCTGGAGCACCCGTGATGGCCTGTTGGCCTCCCGAGCATCTCTCCACATGGTGCCTAGCCAGGACAGTCCAGCCCCCAAAAATAGAAGCTCCCGGTCTTAGGACTGAGCTTTAAAGTCTCAGAACTTTCAATTCTAGTGCACTTGTTCAGTTCAAGGCAACTGTAAGGGCCAGTCAGCCTGAATTGAAGGAAAAGGGAAATACATTTTATCTTCTGATTTGAAGAGCAGTATAGACATACCACATACTGAGGGCCTTGTAGGCAGTTGTCAAGAGTTTACTTTTAATTCTAAGTTTGGTAGAAGCCATCAGAGAATTTTTAAGCATGTTCCTAATTTGTGTTTCTGAGGTCAACTCAGAGAACTAGCTAATGGTTTGCATTGTGGGAGGTGAGAAAGAAAGGAATTAAGGTTAATGCTCAGACTCTTATCTAAACAACGAAGTAGATGATGGTACTATTTACTGCATTTGAGTGGATTGGGGAGAGAACAGCATATGGCATAAGTTTCTGATGTTTATTAACACCCTTGTGAGTTTCAGCTTGCTGCCTAACAATAATGAAATCTCCAGTGAGGTGAAGTTGTTATTATTAGAACAAACATTGCCTTGGATATCCACGAAAGTCATACAGAGGTTTAAATAGCTTCTCAGAGGTAAGCACACGTGAGGAAAGTGGTCACCCTCTCCTTGCAGATTACATGCTTCCCTGGGAAAGAATATAACCAGCGTACTAGGAGCAGCGCAAGCAAGCTTCCTTCCTCTCCTGTTTAGCCATAAAGGTTTAGCTGCCTTTTCATACCAGATATTGATCTCAACTTTGAGTATACTAGCTTGTAGCCTAACTGACGAAGCAGATGTAATCGAATAGTCCCAAAAGGCCACAAAGTTGAGATGTAGGTGACTTAAGCAAAGGCCACTTCGATTATTGGTATAAAGGTCTACGGGGAGAAGGCAAACTATAAAGAGAACAGCGAATCTCCTTAGAGGAAGGGGACTGAAGTCGGACATATCCTTTAGTGGTTTAAACCATGGACACTTTTGATAGGACTGAGTCGTCTTGACCAAAGTTCAAAATCAAGAGAAGAAATGTACCAGTGGCAAATAGGTCATTATGGAAGGTGAACTTGGGACTGCAGCTGGTTTACTAAAGAAGACTGGCTTGGTAAATAGTCATTGAGTTTAAAAAACACTTAGAGACTGCTCTCGCTTTCTGGGATCAGTAACTGAGTATGTGAAGGTCAAACACAAGGTCGGTTACATTGGTGCCTGAGTTCAGGGCATCACTTTTGCTCCCCCGGGAAAGAGCAAGAACACGGCCACAACAATAAATAAGCCGAACTATGAAAGATACACACTGCAGAATGGCAAAACAATTGCGGTGGTGTATTAAGACACTCTCACACCCTAGCTGCCTGGTCGTTTGAAATCCGACCTTTTATGTGAATGAGCCCCTGACGAAAGGAGATGGGAGGAGGGAGAGGCCTCAGAATGAGGCCCATAGTATTTGGCTAAGTTGGGCAGATGATGGTGTGTAATAAGCAATGAGAGAGGATCAATTGCACCAATGAAAGCAACCACACCACCAACACACAACACAACGTCTGGACTGTACGTAAGGACGCAACTGTTGTTCAGGACATAGAGTACAGCTGCTAGAGCTAAAGTGTCCAGGTTCAAGTCCAATCTGTCTACTAATTAACAAGTTCCTTAACCTTTATGTGCCTCAGTTTCAATAACAGGAATAGGGCTGGTTTTGAAGATTAAATATTGTAATTATTGCAAACTTTGGAGAACACTAGCCGGTATAGAAAAGGCATGCAGTAGATGCTAGCTATTTTTCAAAAAAATACATTACTTTATAGTTTATCTCTCATGCTAAGTGACTGGTAATTATTAGCAGTTATAGCCATTTTTATACCCTCTGGAATAAAAATACCATATTTCTCCTTTGTTTTTTCCTTTATACTGGGATGGAAATTAAAGAAAATGGACTTACAGAAATTTCAGCGATTTTCAGATGTCTAAAGAATGAACTCTGACTGCTGAGTACCAGTTCCTAGACAGCTATTGTACTTGCCCTCGGGAAATGGCTATATTTCAGGAATTCAAAGGAGTTCATGGTGACATACCGAGCTAGTGACTGATGCACAGGAAACCCCCAATACAAAAACGTTCATAAAAAACAAGAAAGTGATCTTAATGGGAATGTATTATTCTAATTTAAAGACAGTTTTTAAACACTTTGAGTGTACTTATATTGGAACATAAATTGTTATTTACTCATGAGAGTGAGTCATTAAGGGCATTTGCTTACTAGTCATTCTCCCCTCATTTTTCTCCCCATCACTACCGAAATGATTCATGGAATTCACATGTGGAATATATTCCCATTGGCGGATTCATGCATAATACTTTTTTGAAGTTTAATGAATCTGTCATGGCATATCTCTCAAATGAACAGAACACGGATTGTCAAACAGATTTGAATGACTCAAACTTAAAGACAAAATCATGCTTATAAAATATTTAAAATACATACACTATATATTGTTATATACAGACAAAATCACTTATCCATATCATTGTACCGATAATCTGAATTTTCACATCTCTATGCATAAGTAGATTGCTCTCTTCATCTATTCAACATTCAATATTTGTTTGCGATCTACCATGTGAGGCACTATTTAAGAACTAGGGTTTAAAAAACAAAAACAAAACCCCACCAAGATAGAATCCCGCACTCACTTATAGTCGCCTACATAACATAGAATAGGAAAAATGTCAATAGCCTCATCGTTTTGGACACTTCCTAAAATAAGGTTAATTGTGACAGAGACAGAGAGGAGGAGAGGAGGAGGACGACGAAAGGAGGGTTGGCGGGAGGGAGGAAAGGAGGAAGGGGAATCTAGGAGCTTAGTTGGCCTATCATCAAAAGTATAATGAGAAGGGAAGCCTGGATTCAGAGATCTCTGGACAATTTCACCTTCAGTTATCATCCATTCCATTCTGAAAGCTCACCTGATCATAGAAATGTTCTTATATAAAGCATTTGACTGCAAGGCTCTCAGACGGATTACTTTGTCTCTCCATCTATCTGCAAGAAACAAGATTTCTGAGAGGATCTGCCTGTGTGTATATGTAGACGCACACACAGGAATATTCACACACATGTACACCCAGTTGAAACACAGGATTTCTACCTACAGCCTCTCTTTAGGATTGATGAACCTCGCTCTGTTCACATTAAGTCACATAAATACATGCAGATAACGAAGTAACTCGTTGCCTAGTAGCACTACCTTGAGCATTTTGCTTTAATGACACTCAGTATTCGAAGTCTGGGAATAAGACCTTAAGGCCCACCTTTGTTTCTGTGGTGGGCATGTGCTCTGATTTGGTCCAGCATGTAATTACAGAGCCATCTAGTGGTTGGGTCCAGGAGTATGAGAGCTAGAAGAACAAAGCAAAAATGTACTCATTTCTCCCAGAGAGGCCATTGGCTGTGTGCCAGTAAGGGTGATGGCCAACAGGAAAAGTTAGGCTGAAATCGTCCACTATGCTTAATGATTTTAACTTGTTGTCTTTAGAGCTTAGAAAACTTTGAGATGAAAATAAAGGACACAGTAAGTAGCAAAATAAAAACAAAAACCAAGGTGAATTAAGTGAATCACTACTTATAGGATTTCAGGTTTCCTGCTTTATTCAAAAGGAGACAAACCACCTAACCAATTTTAAGTCAGAAATGCCATAGTAGGCAGTAAAAACTTTGGCATAAGATCTAATTTCTAAATCAAGCACAAGTATCCCTAGGAGAAGTGACACCGTGATCTATATCAGTCATTGACACTTCAGTGTGAATCAGTTGGTCAAAGTCTAGGAGTGAGCAAGAGTAGAAGTTGACAATTGTAGGAGAGAACAAAGTAACACTTTCCTGAGTAGGAGAAGGAGCACAATTGTAATTAAGCTATAATGGCATCAGAAATTATCTCATTTTAATTACTAAACGAATGTTGTGGGTATCAACATTCTGAAAAACCAAGTGATATAGAGACTATTCTCTAATTTTGAAAGCAGAGAAATTGCTGGAGAAAGACAAAACTAAGAAAAGAGGGGCGCCTGGTGGCTCAGTCGTTAAGCGTTTGCCTTCGGCTCAGGGCGTGATCCAGGCGTTCTGGGATCGAGCCCCACATCAGGCTCCTCCGCTGGAAGCCTGCCTCTTCCTCTCCCACTCCCCCTGCTTGTGTTCCCTCTCTTGCTGGCTGTCTCTATCTCTGTCAAATAAATAAAATCTTTAAAAAAAAAAAAAAACTAAGAAAAGAGGTAGGGGGAAAACGTACAATAAAACACAAGTGCACACAAACACAGAGGCTGCCTATAATATCATCTTTACGGTCAACACTCTGGGGGAGTTTTAAAATTCACTACTGCTGCTTCATTGAAACCTAAACCTACTGAAATGAGACCAAAGTCCAAATTGGTGTCAATTTTTTTTTTCCCTCTATGGCAGGGGAGAGGGAAGCATAATAAAACCCAATGATCTTCATAAATAGTCTCCATAGCACTTTCTAATCTGTGGAAAGGTGCTCACCTCTACCTAAAAGTCTTTGAGTTTACAAATTAGAAACAGTGAAATATATCTCAGTTGCTTTATAAGATTGGAGATTACAAGGTGAAGGAGGAGGAGTGGTGTGGGAGCAAGGAAAGATTCTGCAGGAGGTCTCCTAGTATTTGCAGTCTCAATGCCCCAGTAAAATGTCCTGATGTCTCCAAATAATAGCCCAACATCTCAGAGGAGGGGAATAATATAACTTTTCAGAAAACACTAGACACGAAATATAAAAGTTCATAAAATTAACTGTTGTGAAATCTCTACCCTGGTGTTATTTGCTCATCAACAGTATAAAGCTTATCTAATTTTTTACCAAAAAAACTGTCAGTAGGACAGTATATGGGACTATTTCCCTCAGTAATTTTAGTCATGCCTTGCCATTCTTGATTTCTATGCAATTTTCATGATATGTTTAAACCAAAACTAGTGATCCTGTAAGAAGAAAATTAACACAAATTGCAAACTGGGTTTCCAGTTTTATTTTATTTTCTGAAAGTTGCCCCTACTCATCTGTAATTCTACATATTTTTTTTTATTTCCTTAAGTAACCTCTATACCCCACGTGGGGCTCAAACTCATGACCCTGAGATCAAGAGTCACATGCTCTACCGACTGATCTAGCCAGGCACCCCATAATTCTACATTTCTAAGGTCTTTCTCAGCTCCCCCCCACACACACACACACAAAAGCATACCAGACCCAAGTGCTATTTCGATTACTGAACTTACTAAGTAACTGATAGGTTAAAAAAAATCCTCGACATAATCTCTCTGCATGTGTAGACCCCATCAGAATCACTTAGAACCTAGTTACTCAAATAGTGGTCCATAGACCTACAACACTGGCAACCATCACCTTGGCTCTTCCTAGAAATGCACATTCTCAGCGCCCCACCCCCCCATCCCTGAGCTATTTGTAAGCATGCTAAAATTTGGAAAGCACGGTCATATGATACCTTATAAGTTTCCAAATTATTTTATTACCTTACCCCAAAACCTGAAGAATTCTCACCTTTGGGGGGGTAAGGGAAACAAAGGACTAGAAATCTGTTTAACAGGCTTCCCAGATAATTAAAACAACAATAACAACAACAACAAAGTTTGAAAACCTTATTTATTGCCTCTTATTTGCTTGTCTGGGACTTTGAGATTGATAATGCATGGTCAAATTCTTTGGTCAGGTCACTTTGCTTCCCTCAGTCTGACTTTTCTATCTGCAAAACAATCTTCAGAGTTGTCCAAGTCCCAGATGATACAATGCCCAGGAAAGAAGTCTATGCACAAAAAAAGCTACAAATAGAAGAATTCATTACTACTCTGATGCGCCTAAGGATATTCCTACCATCTGCGTCCTAGTGGCTTCCACTCTTTGGAGCCTCGGAACAAGTTTCCTTCTCTTAGAAAGTCTGCTTGGCTAAGTGAGACTTCCCACTTGGGAAGGTACTCAGGGATTTTCTCCCTGCAGTATGAAGAGAAGGATGTGGGGCAGCTTGAAGTCTGGAGAGCTGCTCAGCTGCGGCTCAGAGAGCAGCTGGTAATACAGCATTCATATCATGCTGGCTCAGCTAAGAATACTCTTTCTATTCTTGCCTGCTTTTTGTTTTGTTTTGTTTTCAGGCTGAGGTGTTAGGAAAAGAAGCAGTATCGGAATGCAGTTCCCAGTTATCCTGCATTTTATAAACCAGTGAGCCCTCTCAGCCTCCCTCTGCAATGGTGAGGCTGGTCCCAACTGCCAGGGAGGCAGCCAACATCAGGGAGACGGGGTGGAAGTGAGAAGCCCACGAGGTCCATGCTCTTGGATTTTCACTCAAAGACAGGATATCGATGCTGCCCCCTATCGTAATCACCATCACCTAAAGCACTAATAATATCATAGGATTAAAGATAACGGTCTGATTCTAAGATGATACTACTGTATACGGTATGCTGTACATGTGACAGAATATTAGAATGTGATTCCAGGAATATTTTATGTAGATACTACTACTGTTACTATGGAAAACAGTGGGTATGAAGGAAAACAGACACAGACTCAAAAGTGCTGCCCTCTCATTCTTTCACAAAAATATCAGACCCCAAGAGGCCTTATGTTTCATTACGAAAGAGAACAAGTTGATGTATCCCAGGATAACAAGGTACCGGTTTCTCAATGCAAATTTATTGACTGAATTGTGGCGACCATTTATGAAGTATCTACTAAGAGTCAAGCATTCAACCAGATGCTCTCATGTATTATTTCAAATGAGTAGACACCTGGGGCACATGGGTGGCTCAGTCGTTAAGCGTGTGCCTTCGGCTCAGGTCATGATCCCAGCGTTCTGGGATGGAGCCCTGCCTCGGGCTCCCTGCTCAGCTGGAAGCCTGCTTCTCCCTCTCCCTCTCCCCCTGCTTATGTTCCCTCTTCACTGCCTGTCAAATAAATAAATGAAAATCTTAAAAAAAAAAAATGAGTAGCTATCTAAATCTTATGTTCTTCAGAAACTTATGCCATTAAAAAATGTTTTGTCTTCACATATTTACATGATAGTCATCTGGGTCTTTGTCGATAATTGTATTTCTATTCCTTACATAACTAGGTAGGTCATCATTTCCCAAATGGGTTTCATGGAGTACTGGTAATTTGCTAAATTTTAACAGATGTTCCATAAAAATAGTGCTCCATAGTCAAACAGGTTTGGAAAACACAGAGTTAAATAAAATCAAACATGATTGTATAATACAGGACTTCTTTAATTCTCCAAATATTAGTTTTTACATATTGTAAAAAAAAAAAAAATAGTATGCTTCCCAAAGACATAAAACCTAAAAACTGTTTATTCTCCCGATACATAATACTCTGTCTTGTTTTCTGAATGTCTGTTGGATGTATTATTTCATGGCAACTCTTAAGGTGGGCGTGACCCACTAAACCCCAAAAGCAACAGGGCTACGCCATTATTTGTATAACCCATTTACTAGGTCTGATTTTCCTATTGTTTTGTTAGGCATGTAGGGGGAAAATGGAATTTCTGGCAAGACTAAGAAGGACTAAGGAAGAAAATTAATGTCAGAGGCTCGAGGCCCAGAGCTTAGCTTGAGCCCATGAGAATCCATGCCTCCCTAGCAGACCTCAGCATCTGCCCCTGCAGGTAAGGTAAAGACTTCACAAACTAAAGTAACACTTTAACTTTTTTTTAAGCAGTCAGTCCCAGACTGAGAATACATGTAGTCTTATGACGTTGTTTCTCATACAATGAATCCCACTACTGTCAGATCTTTTTTTTTTTTTATGGGGAGTGTAGGCCCATCCATGAAGAAACCACCTGAATAAACAAATCCTCACCTTGTCCAAGTCCTACAGGGACAAAAAAGTCTATGAACTTGGCCAGAAAAAGTAGAGAATCTTTCACAAAAATGAGTCACCAGCTTCCACTGCCTAATGTTGCACAGAAATCTTATATGTGGCCATAATCATCATAGAGAGACTATTTTGTAACAATAACTTCCACTTTCAAAAGCAAAACCAGTTAAATTAAGGATCTAAACTCCACTTCTCCAAATCATCTTCCCTTGCAGACCACACTGTATCTTCGGATGACCTATACCAATATTTCCCATGAGCTGAAAAGATAATTCTGCTCATCCTTCAACAGTCCCTAAAATAAGTACTTTAGTCTTCTGAAAGTTCCAGTGTCTAACATTTAAGAGGGAAGAAACAATCACCAGTACTTTTCTTATAATGGGTTTCAGTTTTATAATCAAATAAATCTGATAAATCTCAAGATCTGATAAATGACCAAATAAAAGGTACCATGCTACCTGCAAACATTTTAGGTCTCTCTATTCTAAACTAAAATATTCAAACGTTTGCAAGCTTTTGACAGAAAAAGACATTACTCCCAAATGCAATGTAATAGGACAAATGCAAATACTACCTGAGCTTCCAGAAATAGGGGTCATTAGAGATTGGATTTTGTGAAAATTGAAAACAAACTCTTACCCTCCCACCCTACTCCAGCATCCCAAATTAATTCGCCTCTGCCAGTAAAATAATGTTCCAGGCACACCTAAGGGGGGGACTCAGTTCTTTGGCTGAGTTGGCTCATCCAACTCTTGATTTCAGCTCACGTCATGATCTCAGGGTCCTGGGATCAAGCCCCTCATCAAGCTTTGTGATCAGCAATGAGTCTGCCTGAGATTCTCTCTCCCTCTCCCTCTGCCCCTCCTCCCACTCTCTTGCACGCTCTCTTTCTCTCTCAAATAAATAAATCTTTTAAAAAAATGTTCAGTACCTGTTGCTGGTAAGTCTCAAATTAATTAGCTCTCTGGTGTCTAGGTCCTTTAAAACTATTGTTTACCTTTTCTAATCCCAAAACTTCTGCAGTCTTCTTTTCTAACCACACAGCATCTCTCTCCCACAGCCCGATTCACTCACACTCACACACACACACACACACACACACACTCCACAAACTGTCCTCTGCACCAGGAATTCAATAGGGATTCAGGAATTCATAGATCCTACAAGCCCTTTGTAAACTCACCTCCAAGATTTTGTTGGCCATCCTAACCCATTTTCCCTAGAATGTGACTTTCCCTAATCCAATGTCTATTTGTTAAGTCTCTTCATTCATTACTCCCATCATTTTATTTTGTTTCATTTTAACAAAATCCCCTGAATTCTTTGTGGCAGAGAGCATGTTAGACCTGGGAAGAAAAGATAATTACGATATGCTACCTGACCTAAAGGAGCTCCCAGCCTCATGGACACAAAACAGGGGAACTGGATAAAGAAAGATCAACAATTGTCAAGAAAATACCATGTAGCAGGTACTGTACCTGCTTAAATTTGTTTGATCTTCATATCAATAATTAATTACACAGATATTTACAGTAAGTCTATTATATTTCAGCACTGAGTTCAACACCAGGTGAAGAAGATCCCTGGATCTTATATTCTCATGGTACAGACAGACCCAATACAAGACAATTAATATAGAAACAACTTCCCAAAATCAACCCAACAAAGAACTTAAATAGAATATATAACACAGCAATAGTAGCTGTGTGTAGAGTTCGGCTTAGTTAGCACTGATGGGGAAAGCTTGCTTCTCTGAGAAGGAAATAGCAAAGTTGAGATCCAACACTAACAAGGAAACACAATGAAAAGAGTATCAAGGTAATGGCTGGAGGGATTTTCAGGGTAGGATACAGCTGGAGCTCACACAGAAAGAGAATGGCAGAAGTGTAGAGAAACAAGCATATTTCAAATCAATTAGCAGAGCACTCAAGGCTGTTTAAATTTTGGCTCCAACTCAACTTTTCAAACCTTAGCACCAACCTTTTAGAGTTTATCTTTCTAGCCACACAGACCTACTTTTTCCTCATTATTTCATCATTCATTCCTTTATTGAATGAACACCTGAGTACCACAGGTAAGCATCCCGATTTTATTCTAAATGCAAAGCGATACACCAGAGTTTTTAAATTTTTGTTTTAGTGATTCATTTTATGGGGGGAAAAAAAAATCTGTCTTCCCACTCTACAGAATGGATTAAAGGGAAACAACGAGGTGGGGAGAAACACCACTGACCATGTCAACCAACAATGGTCAACTGGGCCAGGGACAGTGGAGAAAGAAATATATTCCAGATATATTTTAGAGATCTTAGCTATGGTCTCCTCCCCATTTTTATTTCTTTCTTCAACAAAGAACCATGTAAACTTTTCTTCTAGAAATCAGATGAAAGCTACCAGGAGAGTGACACACTACACATAAGAAAGTACAGTCTAAGAGACTATCTCCCTAGGCCAAAGATACTATCTAGTGGAAGGATGCTAGTTAAGTCACTTGTTATGATAATACTGAGATAATAAAGGAGCTCTAAAAAGCCAGTCTTCTCAGAGACAGCAGGGGAGAAGAACAGCTCTCATTCCTTTGTTGTCAAGACTACTTGATATGCATGACTGGAGAAACTCAACATTGGACATGAGACTCATGTCAGCTGTACTGGTTAAGGTTTTTCCAGAACTCCTGCTGAATGTGCTAAGGAAATCGGAGGGTTTTGAGCAGCATCAAGCATCCTGGATGAGGAACTGAGGCTCAAATTCACTTCCCTTTCCAGCCTTTCTTTGTGTTGATCTTACAGACTAAGGCAGAACAGTGATTGCTAGAAGGCAAGGTGGCTGAAACAAACATGAGTAGGGAAATTGGAGCTTCCTCTAGAGATGAGGCCTAGAGAAATCTTCCTACTGGGACCACCGGGACCCCTGAGACATAGTTGACCATTGTGGGAGACATAGCTTATTAGCACCCCAAAGTTACTTCCAAGTTTATTTTTCCTTCCCACCTCTCATGCTTTCCCTCACCCTCCATTCCAGGTAGGGACGGCCATCTGCACTCTGTCCTCATTCAGAGACTTAAGCTGGGAGTCTTTTTCTTCCAACTAAAAAAGAGATAGATGCAGCTGACATGTATCTTTCCCCTTCATCTTTATACCTTGAATGTAGACAAGATGAAAACTTCAGCATTCACCTGGCAACCACAAGAGAAAGGCCAACAGAATCCTCAGCCCTGACACTATTTTTTTTTAAAGATTTTATTTATTTATTTATTTGACAGAGATAGAGACAGCCAGCGAGAGAGGGAACACAAGCAGGGGGAGTGGGAGAGGAAGAAGCAGGCTCATAACGGAGGAGCCTGATGTGGGGCTCGATCCCATAACGCCGGGATGACGCCCTGAGCCGAAGGCAGACGCTTAACAGCTGTGCCACCCACGCGCCCCAGCCCTGACACTATTAAGTTACAGAATCATCACATATAATTTCTGGACTGCTTAAATAGGAAAAATAAACTCCAATTAATCAAGGCTTCTGGAGGGCGATTACCGTTATTTGTAGCCAAGAGTTATATTAACTGGTCCAAAATTCTGCCCTCAGAAATAAAAACCACTTAAAAGAAACTTAGGAAAGTAAAATAAAATTTCATAATGCAACCATATTGTTAGTATTTCAGTATGCAGGCATACCTTGGAGACTGCCATTCCAGACCACCACAATAAGCAAGTACAGCAATAAAGTCAAATGAATTTTTGTTTTCCAGCGCACAGAAAATTTATGTTTATACTATACTGTACTCTGTTAAATGTACAATAACATTACACCTAAAAAAATGTCCATCTTTAATTGAATTTTTTTTTTTTTTTTTTTGCTAAAAATGCTAATCATCTGAGCTTCCAGCAAGTCAACTTTTTGCTGGTGGAGGGTCCTGTCTTGACGGTGATGGCTGTTGACTGGTCAGGGTGGTGGTTGCTGAAGGCTGGGGTGGCTGTAGCAATCTTTTAAGACAACAGTGAAGTTTGCCACATCGATTGACTCTTCCTTTCATGAACAATTTCTCTGTAGCAAGTGATGCTCTTTGCTAGCCTTTTACCCATGGCAGAACGCCTTCAAAATTAGAGTCAGTCCTCTCACCCTGCTGTTTTATTAACAACGGTTACATAATAATTTAAATCATTCACTGTCATTTCAACAATTTTCACAGCATCTTCACGGGAGAAGAATCCATCTTAAGAAGTCACCCATAAGAAGCAACTCCTCATGTGTTAATATTTTATCAGGACGTTGTGGCAATTCAGTCCCATCTTCAGGCTGCACTCCTAATTCTAGTTCTCTTGATATTTCCACCACATCTTCAGTTACTGCCTCCACTGAAATCCTGAACCTTTCCAAGTCATCCTTGAGGATCGGAATCAATTTCTTCCAAACTATTAATATTTATATTTTTGCCTCTTCCCATGAATTATGAATATTCTCAATGGCATCTAAAATGATGAATCCTTTCCAGAAGGTTTTCAATTTACTTTGCCCAGGTCCATCAGAGGAATCACCATCTCTGGCACCGATAGCCTTATGAAATGTAGTTCTTAAGTAATAAGACTTCCAAGTCAAAAGGACTTCTTGATCCATGGGTGGCAGACTGGAGGTTGTGCTAGCAGGTATGAAGACAACATGAATTACATTGTACGTTTCCATCAGGTGACTGGGTGCATTGTCCAGGAGCAATAATATTGTGAAAGGAATTGTCTTTTTCTCCCTGAGTGGTTAGGTCTCAACAGTGGGCTTCGGAGGTTCAGTAAACCAAGCTGAAAACAGATGTGCTGTCATCCGGGCTTTGCCATTCCATTTACAGAGTACAGGCAGAGTAAATTTAGTATAATTCCTAAGGGCCCTAGGATTTTTCCAAATGGTAAATGAGCACTGGCTTCAGCTGAAAGCCAGCAGATGCCCTAGCCCCTAACAAGAGAGTCAGCTGGTCCTTTGAAGCTTTGAAGCCAGCCACTCACTTCTCTCTATCAGAGTCCTAGGTGGCATCTTCTTCCAACAGAAGGCGGTTTCATACGCACTGAAAACCTGTTGTTTAGTGTCCCCACCTTCACTGATTATTTTAGCCACACCTCCTGCAGACCTTGTCATAGACCTTGTCACAGCTCCTGTATCAGCACTCGCTGCTTCACCTTGCACTTTGTATCAGAGAGATGGTTTCTTTCCTTAAATCTCATGAACTAACCTCTGCCAGTTTTTAACTTTTGTTCTGCAGCTTCCTCAATTCTCTCAGCCTTCGTAAGATCAAAGAGGACCTTGCTCTGGATCAGCTCTGGCTTAATGGAAAGCTGTGGCTCTTCTGAGCTTCTGTTCTGACCACTAAATCTTTCTCCATATCAGCAATAAGGCTGTTTGGCTCTCTTATCATTCATGTGTGGGGGGGAGCAGCACTTCTAATTTACTTCAAGAACTTTCCCTTTGCGTTCACAACTTGGCAAACCACTGGACACAAGAGCCCCTGGCCTCCTGCCGGTCTCAGCTCTGGGTATGCCTTCCACCCTCGGCTGAAGCCGTTCTAACTTGCGATTTCAACTGAGAAACATGCAAGTCTTTCCCTTCACTCGAACACTTAGAGGCCGTTGTAGGCTTATTAATTGGCCTAGTTTCAATAGTGTTGTGTCTCCGGAAACAGGGAGGGCTGAGGAGAGGGAGAGACAGGCGAACAGCCAGTCGGTGGAGCAGTCGGAACACACATACCATTTATCGATCAAGTTCACCATCTTACGTGGGTGCAGTTCACGGCACCCAAAACAACATGGTAACCAAAGATCACTGATCATAGATCACAATACAATAGTGAAAAAGTCACAAATATCGAGAATGACCAAAATGTGGCAGAGACACAAAGTACACAAATGCTGTTGGAAAAATGGTGCCAATCAACGTGTTCGACGCAGGGTTGCCACAAACCTTCAATCTGTTAAAGACAAAATACGGTACCTGCGAAGTACAATGAAGTAGACACAATAAAATGAGCTATGCCTATACTGCTATTCAGCCTTGCAAATTTACATACGCATGCCTGTTTTCTTTATACAGTTGCCAGGACACGAAGTCTTCCAGGTTATAAACTTTAGTAGCTGCCTTATATCCGCATATAATTATTTTACCCGTATCTTTTTGTTTGACATATTGGTTGATGATATTTTCTTAGTTATAAACAATTTTATTAGCATATTTATGTATATTGCATTTTTCTACATTTCTTTGGCATAAATTTCCAGAAAGGGATCAAAGCAAATAAATCTATGACCTAAAGTCAAATTGCTTTCTAAAAGCATTAAATGAACATACACAGCCACCAACAATTATAAACGTATCGGTTTATTTACATTTTTTCCTACACCAATATTAACATGAAGAAATAATCGCTGATTTAAAAGCGGTGATGTTTGTCCAAGACCTCCTTGGACACCGTTTCCTCTGCTGCCTCTTCCTTGCTATAAAACCAACTGTTAGATTTTTATACTGTAGAATCTGAAAAAGTTAATCTAGCTTCAAAATATTACCTAACAATTATAATGCCTTATATACCCAGAATCTTCTGCGTCACAGAAGAGGCTTTTGAGACCGGTATGATAGCTATTCAACAAAAGAATGAGGTTAATTTCAGAAAGTGCAAGTTTCGAGCCTTGCCCTAGGTTGTGGAGCTGGGCAATGGAAGGATTTAGGGTTCTAATTTCAAATCTACGGCTCTTTCTAGTTTAGCATATAGGGTTTTCTTTCCTTCAATATAAAAGCTACGTAAACCTCACAATATCAACTCTGACTTGCATGACCAATCTTAAGAATTAAAGGCCTACGAGAAACTGATTAGTGGAAAGAAACACATTTCACACAGTGAGTCTATATTTTATGTTACCTTTTCCCTTGCTCTGGGTATACTTCAGGAGCTTGTAACTACAACATGAAACAACACAGGAAAGCTAAGGAAAACCTCAGAGTCTTAGGAGCAGGGCAAAAGTAAATTCCATAAACAAGAGAGAATTTTGTAAACCCTAATGCGATTGAATATTTATAAAAATAGGCCAGGAGCTGGCTTTGAAGAGAAAATAAAGTAGGAATAAGGAGTAATGCCTTTATACAGTAGGTTCTTAGCCAGAGAACCAGAACTGCTATAAAGTTGAAGATGAACTCCATAATCTTCTTGGTTACAAGTATCAGTGACTACCAGTTAGTCTGTGTTAACCAAACAATTTATGAAGACAGACACTGGCTACATAAGCCCGAGTACAACAATCAAGTAAGGTAATGAGATTTTAGAAGAAAAAAAAAATTAACTCCAGTAACGGAAGGACAAAAATAAAATTAGGACACTTTGTTGGTATGGGGCAAAGAGTCTACCTTAACTACTATCCTTTCCCCTGAGACCTGGCTGCAAAGAGTCTGACTTAACCCCCTCCCCCCACTTAGTTTGGCCATGAGCCACCTATACCTCAGGTACATAAGCTATGCCCTACCTCAGAACCGGCAGAAAGTAAGATTTCTCACTTCAGTTCACCACAGCTCTTTCTTCACATGTTTCAAGAAGATGCTATGCAAAGAAAATACTTCTTATCTCCCAAGAAGCATTCTCCTCTTGAAGCATTAATGAGAAAATTCCTTTTCCCCAGAGCTTACACTCTTCACATTTTAATTCTGAATAAACAGAAAATAAAAGCAAATCAGGGACCCATGTCCCCATACAGAGGACTTTCCAAGGCAAGCTGGATCCCCTCCCCCCACCATGAGACAAGTGGTTTCCAAGATCTAGACAACGTTCTTCTATTCTTGCAAAAAAGGCTCCATAGACACAGTACAGAATTCCAATCACCAGTCAATTAGGGGAAGGGCTAAGGTTAAGATGGAGTGATAGAGGGAAAAACTGGACGAGAAAACAGAAGGAGATGAAGTAGAGGCACCAGGGCATCTCGCAGTCCTGGTTGGATGTATGAGGTCTGGTGCAGTGCAAAGGTCCTGGGAGCGGAAGTCAGACAACACACGTTTGAACTGTGTGTTCTCCATCTATTAGTTGTATGACATTGAACCCATCACATAATCTTTCCATCCTTAGTATCCCCATCTGTAAAATGGGAAAGTAACACCTTTCTCAAAGGGTTCCTGAGAGAATTACATGTGAACATCTGAATAAACCTACAAATCATTATAATATGGTTCAAGAAGGGTAATTTTTTCTTCCTTCAAATAAGAACCTGAACAGGAAGAAGGAATCCATAATGTCGGAGTATGAACGAGTAATTCTGTGTGTTTGTGTGTGTAAAACTCAATGTCCTAGATATGTGGGGGGGGGGGGGGATTTCTTTTTCTATATTGAAGCTGTTCATAATGAATATTATGTTACTTACACTGAGTAGAATGGGCACATAGTAGGTTCTAAATATTTGCTGAATAAGGACTCAAAAGCATTTAAAAAAATGAAGATGCATAAATGCCAAGCTGCTGATTAGCAAAAGCTAGAGTTTCTATGTAAGCATCTCAGTAGTTGAAGAGCTCGGTATTCACAGATGATGCTGAACCATGAGATTACCAGGTTACGCTTTTTCAGGAAACAGACAGAAGGGCAACAACATAGGAAACTCACAAGCCCATTCCCGTCCCAATTCAAATCTTAGGAAATGAATAATGTTTCTGTAATAGGTAAGCCTGTTCTGGTTAACTGCTGCTACGTAATAAATCATCCCAATACATAGAGACTTAAAGATTTCTCACATTTCATCCCTCTCTGTATTGGATGGGCCACTTACTCTGCTTTCCCCCCCTCAAGTCACTCTTGCAGCTGCAGCTAACTAGAGCACAGGCTGAGCTGGAAGGCCTGGGGTGGCCTTACTCACATGTCTGGCAGCTGTGCTGGCTTTCGAGGACATGATATGGGGACAAGTGAGAGTGATGGCTCAGTGTTCTTCCATGGCTCCTTTAGCTAGATGGGTTTCCTTTTGTGGGAGGAAAATAGAAGCTACAGACTTCCTGATGCCCATCCTTCTGGATTGTAATGCTATTTTTCTTACATTCTATCAAACCAAGTCACAAGGCCAGTCTAGTTTCAAGGAGTAAGAAAACAGACTCCACTTCTCCATGGGAGTCCCACAGCAGAAGGATGTACGTGCCAGGATACATGGAATTTATGGCCATGTTTCTCTCTCTATCACAGAAAAAAAGGACAACCATAGCCCTCTTCCTCACCCAAAAGGCTACAAGTACATTTTTGCCAGGCTGTATGCACCAGAAGATGGTTGGTTTTAAATTTAGTAAGTCCGAGCTACAGGATAAAGTGCAAAGAAATTCTAAAGCCACAAAACTAAAACTTAGGCAAAAAGGACATCACATTGAACATCTGATCAGAGCTCAGTAACAAGGAAAAGTTTAGAAAGAAAGAGAAGAATGCAGGCAATTAGAGTAGGCCATTATTTTAATTATGAAGATCTGGGCTTGCAAGCCATAATTTTAGCATAAAGCATGCTGTGCATATGACCATATGTTTGGTAGGCTGTAAGTGCCTTTGAAACATAACCCATAGTTTCTCTTATCTCTGCTCTGACAGTTATTAGCTGTATTGCCACTGTCAAGTTACTTAAGTTCTCTGAGCCTCGGTTTCCCCATCTGTATATGAAACGTAATAGTATTATTACCTGTACATGTCTGTACTAAGAATTACACAAGATTTATGTGCAACCCCTCTCACTGACATAGAATATTCAATAAGTGGTAGAAATAAATGAAATATGTAACTAAACAATTGGTTTCTAGGTATAAATTCTATTAAAGTCTATTTTGAAACTATTAAGACTCCATGAAAAATAATCTAGATTTAAAGTGAGCATTGTTCTTTGAGCTCTAAAATGTTGAGGTTTTAGAATCCCAAGGAGGTTAAGAGATAACTTGCCTATTTCGTCCTCAAAATAAGTTTATCGATAGAATTTGGAAAGCAGGGCCCTGCCTCCTGAGAATATGTAAAGAATGACTTCTAGGAAAAATTTACATCAAAGTACTGTAACTGAGAATATTCCAAGATGGTAACACCCATTGATGTGTTCAGGCTGGTAAGACAACCCTCAAAGCATATAATAAAATGTAACTAAATGCAGTACCACAATCTACCATATAATGATGTTGTAAATGTAACAAAATCCAAATCCAGTAGAAACATAAAAGTTTTGGAGGCGACCTCAGACAATGAGCTTTCACTCATTATTCTCTCTTGTAAGACTGAGGTAATGAGAGGGGAGGCAACAGAGTCGGGCAGTCCATATATACACATGGATCCGTATCGCACGTTTGTAGATTTCTGGATAACGTGAGCAACTTTATCTATCGTACTGTGTGTGTGTGCGCGTGTGAGTGGGGTGCGTATTACCATCTTACAGGCTTCCTTGAAGTTTTGTCTTTCCTTTATATCAGCTTTGCTTCCTTAGTAGTCATTTTCTCTCTGTTACTCCTTCCCTAATTGGGCAAATGTGATAATTTGTAATGGGTCTCCAACTCATTAGTGTAATTTAGTCAGGTTCTACTGTATTTCACCAGACACACCAACCAGGCTGCCACACACATCTGTTTTTAGAGCTCTATTTCATAAGCATCCACAATATTTCTGCCTTAAAATTGAGAAATGATTGCTCCTTAATCAGCTATTTGTTACACTGAGCTATATAAACACATGCAGTGTCATCCATAAATAATTTGAGGGTAGAACATAGTAACAATTAACATTTGCATAGAGCTTTAAAGTTTACAAAGCTTTTTCTTACCTACCCAAACACAAAATCCCATGCACTCCCCTCCGAAAACAGGTATTACATATTTTTAAAAACTTAGAAGGCAGCATATGGTAATATTTGCAGACATAGGTACTGGATTCATCCAAATCTCTGCTATGTGACCTTGGCCACTGATTGAACCTCTCTGAGCCTAAAGGTTTCCTTCTTTAACATTTGTATAATATCTACCTCATTTTCTTTGTTGGGGGTGGGAGAAGGAGTCAAATCTTTGAAAATGAATATAAAGTTCTTGACACATAGTAAATGCTGAATAAATGTTAGTTGTTATCATGATCCCAATTTGGCAGGTGGTATCATGGTCCTTTTTAAAAGATGCTTACATCCAATGACAGAGAAAGGAGCTAGCTGGCAGATACAGAAGTAGGGTTTGCAAGCTGGGAAGACTGGGAGTCATTATGCAAAGGCAGCATCTGCCCCTCACGCCCAGCGAGAGGGCTGGAGGGTTGAGTATTGCATCTCAATATTGCAAACTGGAGCAAGCTTCATCTGAAGCCCTAAGTTGCATAAAACTGGAAGTGTGCAGAAGCAGACTAGAACAAAAGATACAGATGTGAAAGTAAAGAGGTTATCAAAAAAGAGGTAGCCCGAGGTAGATGCTGAAAAACTTGGATCTGGAGTGGAAGACCGAAGGTACTTAAAAAGCTGGAGAGAATGAAGCAGGAAATGGGCAAGTCCTAGCAAGCTAGTAAGTGGGAGGATAGTCTGAGCAAATGTCAGAAATAGGAGCTGTTGCTGGACATGACTTTCTTGAATCTTCTGTGGCCTTCACTTAGTAAGAAGGCTAGGGGAACAGGAGACAGGCATAGGGAAAGATTTCCTTATAGGGTGGATCCTTACATCACTAGCCACTATGGGCGGTAGCACGGGGGTAAAGCAGACGTTGAGGAGGGCTGGTTTTTCCTGGAGCAGTCCCCAGACCCCAGACAGGAAGAGGAAATTAGCCCTTTTTCTGTTTCTGAATTTCCTAGCTCTGCGCTCATCAGGGAAGAGAGTCAAGGGGTTATTTAACCAGAAGCTCGGCAGGTAACTCTGTACCGGCCCCACAGAGATTGATAATAATGACCAAAGAATCAATTTGATTAGTGGCTTCCCCTTGATGGGCAAAACCCTCTGCTGTTATTGTTTTTCCAGTGACATGGTCAGAATTAGAGTGGACTAGCTTCAAATAGTCTGCCTTTGGCTGCTCCTGGATCCTTATCTTAGATCCAGTCCCTCAGCCAAGAAAAATGGCACCCCACGAAACCCCCTGGTAAATTTCTGAGTTTACTCGGGTGGAGCCATCAACCCTCTGGCTTGAGAGAAAAAGAAATTGTCATCACTCACAGCAGAAAGAGTTTCTCTCCTATCTCTAAGAATTCCAAACTAAGGAACGGGGCTGAAGTCTGGAAGGTCAGAAAACACTTTCTTCTATCAACTCTTCATGCTTGTGTGAAGTGCCATTCCATTCTGAGCTGGCAGTTCGCAGACATGTTTCTCTCTCGAACATACCATTAGAGGAGTTTGGACCATCTGTCTGTCCGACAGACCATCTGTAGAAAGCACTAGCTCCCCTTCCAGAAAATAGAAAAGGGACATACTCAGATCTCGACAAGGAAGGGAAAGTGAGGATGCCAGATAGGAGTCTTTACATCTATCTTTGTTTCCAAGCTCTTTTTTTGGCGATCACTGGAAGAAAAGATTCCAGGAAAATTAAGGTAAAAAAAAAAAAAAAAAGTTACAGCAAATGGTTTTCACCCAAAAGAGTACAGAGCAATTTGAAAGGCAGTAGGGAAAAATACAAAACACTGTATGGCTTTAAGGGTTTGCAAGGATAAAGATCAGAATGGGAGGACTCAAGTGGCCTGGGCTCTGCAATTGGAGGCATCTAGGCACACATCACGTGCTGCACGTAGGTCTCATGACCCCGAGCAAATCAGGAGTTGTCTGAGGTTGAGCTTCCTCATCTGCACCCCGAGAATCATTCGTACTTCCTTTTCACAACTGAAGTGCCTAGCATAGCACCCGAAATATCATGGTGTTAAATGCAGGATAGCTACTGTGTTAATTTTGTGATTTTTTTCCCCAAGGCCTTCTATGGGACCCACCCCGTATGTTTATTCTTACCCACCAACTACTTGTTGAGGACATTTCCTTATCCTGTTCACAGGGAAGTCCTAATCTCTTCCATGTCCTCTTCAGAAAAATGGTCACATTGTATTTTGGGCTAAACCCAAGTTCAGCTTTCTTCCTTAAAACTCCCCAACCACAAACTCCCCAGTGATAATTTTATTCTGTAAATCATTCATATCGACTCCAGTTTTTGGTTCTGAACACGACACTGCCTTGTTTAGCAAGTTAATTTCTCTTTTTACATTACTAATGTAACATTAGTAATAATATATTAACATATTTGAGGGGCAAAAAGTCATTTACGTACAAGTTTGTGTTCCAAACTATAACTGCTATAATTCTGAACCCGGCAGGTATTCAATAAATACATCAATAAATGGTACCACTGAAATGACCACAGATGCGAAAGGATATTATACACAAAAGCATTCATTGAGAACTCTGATGTACTTATGCAAAAGTGGCCTTAATCTAGATCTAGGTCATAATTCTGAGATTAAGGAGTAGAAAAAATGTATACATATATATAATTATGTATAACATATATTATTATATATACATGGTTTTGGTCAAATGAGTCTCGGGGAAAAAACATGCACCAGATAGGAAATATAGAATTCCATGTAGTCAAAGCTTAGGGGGAAAAAATGCATCAGTGCCTTTAGCGAGGGGAGAGACAAAAATCGAACTTGAAGGGGCACACACACACCCCCAGTAGAAGCACAGCAGTACGGCAAGATAGGTCAAGGAAGAGGAAAGTGATAAAGGAGGTAAGCATCTACCAAATGAACACAAGAACTCAGCCAGCCGAGCAGGACAGACTCAGGTTCGTGAAAGTACCTGCAGTTAGGAGATACTCGGAAAAACCAAGACTACTTGTATATATGTTCTTCCCTGGGGCACTGGAATCAGAACGAGTTAATTGATAAAATGTTTAACATTTAATATAGTCCGGATTCTTCGGCAGAAGAAAGATTCTGAGCAAAAGTCACATATAAACCTGACTTTCCTTTAGAAGAAGCGTGAGTGGAATTTTTTCCTTGTGCGTATCTATCTCCTCGGCATGTTTATCACTATTCATAGGGAAGGTCCCCCACAGGAAAAAGTTCGTCATTCACCCACTGTTTGCATTACTAATCACTCACTCGTCTTCAGGTACAACCTCACCTTTACTAAAGTGATTGTTCAAACTGCTTGCACTTCATTTTTACTGTTATCCTGTTCACATTGGTTTCCATTTGTATAAAAACAAATTATAAACTTTCTTTACTGAAATGCTTCTTCCACATTAAGTGTCTATAAGGTTCCTGGCATGTATGATCAAAAATTTTAATCCCAATCATATTTTTCCAAAAAAGTATACCCTGAACTGTTGTGTGTTCACTTGGTCTTGTTTCTGGGACTTGTTACCCACATCACGAATACAAATAAATAAATAAGTAAATAATAAATAAAATAAATTTTAAAAAAATCAAAATGTTCTAAATAAAATATTTAAAACCCCCAGCCTGGAATGGCTTACCAAACACTTAGAATTCTGGTTTGCTCATATATTAAAAAGGAGCAGCAGGAACACCAAAAACTGATTTAAAAATCTATATCTACACTGCACAGAAAAGCTAGAGAAATTTTGCAGGGATGAGAGAAAAGGCAGAGTCGAAATTTTCTTTCCCTCTTTGACAGCACAAAGTCAAAGGGAGATTGTTACCTCTTCTCTTTATCAAGCAAGTGTTCAAAATGTGACCCTTTTTCCTGTTTATAGACAAGCATTGAGTTACATTCCCAAGATCATATCATTTTAGGATTGGACAATAGGAAAAGCTACTCAGCATAGGAAGTTCTGACTTGGCTCTCTGTTACTCTAGTCTCCTTGAGTGCTCCACGCCAAATCACTGTTTCCATCAGCATGTTCCCCACTGACATCAATACTGCTGAAAGATAATTTTCCTCCTCACATTCATATTTTTATGGCCCAGACAGACCTGGCCTGGATATTCATTCTTCTGTTCATTCCTGTGAGGTAATAATTTGTATAACCTCTTGCACTTTGGAGTACAAGGTTTGTCACAAACGGAGATTCCTAAATCATACTACTACTAATCGTTTTAAGTAAATGTGATGTATCTTTTATTGAACACCAACTAAATTCCAGTCTCTGTTCTAGGTCCCTTATAAGTATTATTTTTCTAAATCTTTTTACAACAACCACACAAGGTACGAGAAGGAAAAGGGTACAAAAGTAATCCATACAAAGTTACCTAACTAATGTGTAGAAAAACATTGAGACACACACCCATCACATGTATTCTGCAAATGCCGCCCAATGCTACTTATGATTTAATGTTACAGGAGACCCTCACTTCTTTGTCCCACATCCTGTAACTCTAGTTACTTCTGCCGTTACCAATTGCCACTATGGCACAGGATACCAAACATTCAAATGAGATTTATGTAATTGTCAACGTCAGGCTCTACCTCAGAGCATTGATGGTTGAGTATTATCAGGAACCCATTGGTTAAGGAGGTGACCATTCAGAGGTCCCTTAGAAACAGAGACCACATCTTTCCACTGATAGAATGAGCCCTGTCATGACAACAAGATTATCTGATTTGCATTTAGAGAAGACTTACTTCTTGACTGTCTATAAGGATTTATGTGAAGAAACATTGGGTTTGCAACCTAAAAACTTTAAAAAAATATATGATGTGTATATATAGAATATATATCCTTATGTATACACAGAAGAATATACAGAACTTTGAATTCAGCCAGAATTTGGGGCAAAGGAATGAATCACTCTTTGCTTCATCTGTAATATGGGAACGTTATCTTACTTTTCTTTGAGAAGTATAAATAATATAACCTACATAGCACAGTGTCTGGCACATCGAATATATTTGTGGACCATGAGAATTAATTATAATTTATGATAGCACCTCAATGTGTGCACCTGCAGTATATTACTCAAGGAATTTATTTAGTTCGGTGCACTGCTCGAACCACAAATCCTGATGCAAGTTTACAGGCCTCTATCACAGCCTCGAGCATTTGCTATTTTGACCAACTGACATCCCTTGTCCCTTTCTTACTCTACTAGATTTGGATTTTAAGAATGGAGCCTTAAAATGCAGGGAACGTGGTTCTGGTCTTCCTTCTTGGCAAGCCATAAAATAGGCTCTATCCATTCATTATAAGGATAGAAAAACCCACCATCTGAAGGACAAAACCCTGCTCCCTTCGTGCCTAGGGAAAAGCTGACTTTGCAGAACAGAAATACCTGGGTCAAGAGGTACCAGCCACGCAGAGTTAGCAAAGCAGAACTGAACTCATCACTGATAGCCCATCTCAGCTCCAACAGGAACAAGGATTTTTACATCTTTTGCAATATGTTCTTGAACTAAATAAAGGTCACGCACAATGACACAGACCTACATAGGTCATTTTCTTGCAGCGTAATCTTAATCCCGTTTTAACTATCAAGTTCAAATTCCAGGGGACAGCCTTGAAACTGCAGCATGACCCATCCAAATGCAGGAATTGCAGCAAAGAAGCATGAGCAGAGAGAGGCCTTCTAGATTCCCCACAGCACTGATCACAGTGCTTGTACCAGGTAGGTGTTTAATAAACATGCATCCTTTCATTGACTGTGAACAGTACGAGATGTTAGATAAAGAGCAGTGTTAACACCACTTGCTGACACGTGAATTGTGTTTCTGCAACCACATATGGATGGGTGCACATGATTCTCGCTACTTACATTCAGTATCATTTTGGAAGTTCTGAGCATAAGTGAGGTGACATCTGGAAAGGGCACTTTGGTTGCTCTGAGAAAGGATCTGATGAAATCATGGTACATGAAATGAGCTAATTTACAGAAATATAGCTTTCTCTCTCCCATTTTACTTAGCTCTCAGATTACATTTGAGGCTTTTGCCTACCCACATAAGTTACGTAAATACACTAAATTAGAGTGGTCTTCCTAATTCTTAAGCCAGATGAAGAAAAAGGAGAGAACATAGGTGAACTACCTATACAGGTCCAGTTCTTTGTTAAGGATTTTACCAAGTGCTGTTACAGTTGACCCTTCAACAACGTAGGTTTGAACGGTGCGGGTCTGCTTAGACGTGGGTGTTTTACATACAGTGCAGTAAATATACCTTCCTTTGGATTTTCTTAAAAACATTTTCTTTTCTCTAGCTTACTTTATTGTAATACAGTGTATAATACATATAGTCAATTAACATATATTTTGTAATGTTATCAGTAAGTTTTCTGGTCAACAGGAGGCTATTAAATTTTGGGGAGTCAAAAGTTATAGGAGATTTCCTACTGCCTGGAGGGTGGCATCCCTAATCCCCACATTATTCAAGGGCCAAGTGCATATACACTCATTTATTCATATGTCACAGAGGCCCATTGAAGGATTGATCATCCCTGTTTTACAGATTGGATAACTGAGCCTCCAAGAGATTAGATATCCATCCCCAATTCTGTCCAACTCCAAAGCCAGTGCTCATCACCAACACATTTTCTTGTCATAATTATCTCTAACTCAGTCCTTTAACCCCAGTCTATCTGTCCCCCAAACCTAACTAGGTATGACAATCATCATCATGACCTATGTTGTCATTATAAATAAATATCCTATTGGTACAGTTTCTACATTTAACTCAAATTCTAGTCAACAGCCTCATTGTTGACTGGAGTTTTCTAGAATCCACAAACCCTGTAATGATCTGTGTATTTCCAGACAAAAGGCTAAATGCCCAAGTCCTTCTTACCCTTTTTGGATACTCAACAGTGGATTAGGGTCACCACATTTTCTATTTTTCATGAATCTAAAGTTATACCTCCTAGAGGTTGGTCAATAACTTGCACATATATACAAGCTCATATGCACATGCGTGCACACATACACAATCCCACAACCAAGAACGTTCCACAAAAATTACCAAGATGAGGTATAGTCAACTCATTTGTGAAACACCCCAATTTTAACACCACAAATATTGTTCACCTATCAGGAAGATCAGTTCTTTAATCAACTGAAAGTCATATAGAAGAAATTATTTTGTAAAGTCTTAAACCAAATATGAAGTCATCATTACCACAGTCCCTTACATTTCCACAGCAATGTGCAATTACAGATCATTTTATTCTGTAATATTGCATCATAATCCCCATGACAACACTGTAAATTAGGAATGTTTATTTCTAAACTGTATAGGAAGAAATCAGAGTTCTGAGACTTTGAGTGACTTACTGACCATCAAGGAGCACTGTCAGTGCTTGACTGACACCTCATTCTCACTCCAAGGCCTTCCTTCTCCGGATTCTAAAACCAGTTTCCCCCAAACCCCCCTTTTACCTGTGACTATTGAGTGGTCCCAAATGGGGATTCAGATAATTAAGTGAATTGATTTAGTCCATTGCAAAGCCCTTGTTCTAGTTGCACTTTAATTAACCCATCTTTTCCTTTGCAATTCAGTGGGGGAACCCTGAGAAGTCATTTCTCAGTGATAAAGAACAATAGTAAAAATACACAAGCATGCATCTGTCATCAGAGACTGGATCTACTTCATCCCAAGAGTCTGCATTTTCTGCTGTAGGCTGATGCTGGAGCCTATTCTATTAGCATTAGCCCCAATGTCAGCCTCAGCTCGTGGAGCTAACACACAGCTCCAGGCTGTTGTAATGACTCAGCAATCAAAACTTCAAGTTCAGTCCGCCTGGTCCTCACCCACCTCCAGGGCTAGAGCTAGCTGCAAGAGCTCCCTTTTGCTCTTCAGTTTACGGGGTGATCTTTCTGGCTTCCTTTAAAGGTTCTCAGTAGCTGACTTTCCAGCTGTCAGCTCTGTTTGTTACAGAAGGAAAGAGCCATTCATGTGTTAAGTGCCCTCGGTCTTAAAACCACAGAAACACACTGGAGAATGTTGGGCCTGGTTGGCTCACTTGAGCAAAGACCCACAGAAAGGCCGGCCAACTGACTGGAACTAAATAGAGAAGGAATTGGAATTTCCTTTATCCTCCCCCAAATAAACAAACTCAAGGCATCCCTTTACTAATTAGTTCTTTTACAAAAAATTACTCTGCATATATTCCTTCTAGAGAATTCCAGCCTTTTCCTTGGCAACTCCGATAGGTTACCTGTACTGAAACAAAAAAAGTTCCCTCCCTCCCTTTTCTGTTCTGAACTCACTAAGCAAGAAAACACACCCTGTTAAACTAAAAAACAACAAAAAACAAAAAAAAACCCACCACCAACAACAAAAAAAACATGCTCTATCACAAAACAAATCTGGAAAAGACAGAAGAAAGTCATAGATCTGGGGCCTGTTCTGATTGAAAGCGGTTTTCCTTTGCTCTGACCTAAGCTAATAAAGATGCAAAGTTACAACTGCTCAAACACCGTCAGGAAAACTTGACCTACCAGGGAGATGCTTTACTCATTGCAGGAACTGTAATCAGCATACCCTGAGTTGGCTTGTACCCCACTTCTATTATTAGCTGAAAATAAGTGATAATGAAAGTGTTGCTATCGCTAGAAGATTCACTCATTACAATTACTAAATCTCAAATACACAAAAGCCAAGATGTTATCCTTATTATTTTTAAGACGGTGTTGAGAATAATCTGCAATTAATTTTTTCTTTAAAGCAACACCACAAGTCTAAATATACCCACCCTGGGTGAGAATGTGAATGGGAGGGGAACAGTCAGAATTAAATAGCCTCAGTAAGAAGAGGCATTAATTTGCCAACTTCCAGAACGACATTTTCAAGGGGCTTCTCCTTATTCAGAACAGTCCCCACACAAAATAAAGACGTAACATACTGTCCCCTGTACCTGGTCCTGGTCACCAAAAGCTGCATGTTCTTGAGGAGCTGCCCAACCAACGGGAAGGTGATGGTCCAGGCAGAGTATGGGGAACTCCACTCCCTGGACACAACCCCCTCTCCCCCCAGCCCCTCCCCCAAGCTCCAGAGCATGAAGCTCCTCAGAGGGGTACCCTGTGTTTCCCGCACATGTAGGACATTTGCCTTCAGGTTTCACAAGTCCCAGGTTGTTTGCTCCACAAAGAAAATGAAATTTTATTTGGAGTTTCTCCTAGGTTTCGAGTCATTTAAAAATAAAAAAAAGCCACTTTCTGATAAAGGAAATGTAACTGGAATCTCTGAGTAACAGATGAAAATATCCTGAGCAGAAATAGTTGACAAGAATGACAGATCATACATTACACCGACACGACATAGTTTTCCCATAGTAGCTTCACGGGGAGCAGTGAGCGGAGGAAATGCCAACTGGGGGGGGGGGGTGCAGAGGCATCTTTTAACCTTGGCCCTCCTTAGATGGGTTCTTTCATACCACTTTGCAAAAACATCAGATAGACAGAAGGGATAGTCCATGGCAAGACCAGGATATAAGCCCATCTTTAAGTTTTTTCTTTCTTTCTTTCTTTTTAGTTCGGGATTAGGGGGAAATCCCTTTTAGAGAAAATAGTCTTAATGTTTTGAGTATGAGCTCTGACATCTCTCAAGTTGGAGGCCCTAGTACGTCTCTGACCCCCAACTGTCTCTGAAGCAAGCTCAGGTTACAAGTTGCATCATCTCTCTATCCCCACATAGACATCCCCACTTGGAAACACCTCTGTATGCGCTCCTCTGCCTCATTAACGTACCTGCCAGCTCTTCCATGAAAATGTTCACAGTAACAGTTCGAGTTGGCCAACACTCCATGAAATCTCACCATTCCTTTTAGGATAAACCATCCACTTGTACTGACGGAGGAAGACTGAATGAAGTTCTATTGCTTTGGGGGGGGGGTGGTTTCAGCATTTGAGAGATATATTTACAAGTGATTCTCACTTCTTGGGAGAAGCTAAGTGATGCTGGTGCAGAGATAAAAATACAGCTCCAGGAACACAGACGCTAACAGAGTGAAATGCTACTTTGCTTTAATTAAATCACCTCGGGATGGAAATAGGTAAAACACTATCTGCATTTTACTTTGAAGGAAAGGGAAAGAAAAAAAGAAAGAAGAAAAAAAAGAGGTACAGCAAACCACCGGGAAACACTAAAGGGACGGAGTTAGGCAAGATGTTTGACAAAAGTCACCTGAATTCCCGATGCTGCCTGCTTGCTTTTACAGCCAAGAGCAGACAATTAGGAGCAATTTGCAACTGCACTGCCTTCTCTAGGGACCACGCAGGGTAAGGGGATGTTCCAAAATGAGAGACACTAGTCTTAATCAGGGGACACAGCATTCAGAAAGGTTAATGAGATGCGATCGCAAGCGAATCAGTGCAAAAAAGGAGGTTCAAAATACTAAACAATTTCCACTTTGTTCTCATTTGTTCCAATTAAGAGCTATTGAAACAGCTTTTCTGTATTCCACACATTCGCTACTCTCCAGAGGAGATTTAACTATTCCAGAAAAAAATAAGTGCCATGGGTGGGGGAAAAAAAAGTCTACTATTAAGTTATCGTAAAAGTCCAGATTACACCCCCAACCCCCACCCTGAGTCTCTGAGCAGACACACTTTCGCCTCTTACTCAGAGCCTCTGCCAGTCGCTTTTCTGATCCCCCCCCCCCAAATTTAGAGAGCATTTCAGGGAGGGAGAAGGCTGGAATTATTATTTTTTTTTCCAGATTTCATAGAAGCAGAATTCACTGTGAAAATGTTAGATAAATAAGAGGAAGAGGGATGGGGGATGGTTATACAAATGGAAATAATCTCCTTGGCATGAAAATAGCCCCAAAATGCCACACACTGAGTTCTTCTGAGCATGACAGGCTCTAAAAACGCACTTATAAACTGCATATGGATTTCCAAAAACAAACAGGAAAGCACAAACATTGCAAGAAAACACGGACCAAGATCTCAGGAGTCCCGTGACTTACCTTCCTATGGATCCTCAAAGTTCACCAAGGAAAATTTAAAATCCTCTAGCTTATCTTGCACTACTCTATTTTCTTCTTGGTTTTTTTTTTTTAAGTCACATAGGAGAAAAATAAGCAGTATTCAAAGGTTCCATTTATCTGATCTTCCAGCACCAGCAAAAAAACGTGTCCAAGAGACTCCGCCAAAAAGTAAGCCAAAAACTCATCAAAGGCAAAAAGAGAAAGGGGGAGCGGGGAAGGAAGGGAATGGTGAAGGCTGGGGGCTACAGACTGAGTCCAAGTGCCCAGAGAATATTTTCACGCTGTTGAAATCTCCTACTGTACGATATACCTGCTTTGGTTGTCACACACACACACACACACACACACACACACACACACTCTCTCTCTCTCTCTCTCTCTCTCTCTCTCTCTCTCTCTCACGGACATTCGCACATCCTCTTTCATGCAAAAGCAGGCACCCACACTCACAAACACACACAAACACACACACTCACACAGCAGTGTAATGAAAACTGTCAGTAGTAACCTCCAATAGCTGCTGGGTGCTGCAGACGGTAGGGCTCACGGTTACCTTCCCAGATCGGTGTAGGATCAAAAGAACATCCAAAATCAGGGGGGCCCCCAGGACAAGGTGGATTCCGGATCCCTCTCCCCCAGGCAGATTCATCAAGCCAGGAGCAGGTCAATCAGCAGAGGTGTTTGCTCGCAGGGTGCCCCGGATTATGGCAAGGTTATTAATCTTGATGTGCTGCATCCCCCACCCCCAACACTCGGCAGCCTGCATTGAGATGATTGCCAGAGCTGTGTCTGTCCCTGTTCTACTGCATTTTGCTCAGCCCTCTGATGCTGCAAGTGAGACACGGTGGAGGCAAGAATACTAATAAGGTGGTTAGCTACAGTTTCTTCAAGGCAGCCAGTACAGTAAATGTGTACTTCCCCGTGCTCTGTGTGTGTGCCTGCGTGTCTGCAGGGAGGGCAGTGAATCCATCTCCGGCCAGAAGGCAACATTGTAACCTGCCTGGAAGGACTAGATCATCGGAATCATCACGGTCCTGCAATGGCATTGTCTAGGACAGTATTCTGTTTGGGATAAAGAAAAAAAGGGGGGGGGCAGTTAATGATTCGGAAGCCTAGAGCTGGCATTTGAATGAGAGAGGGGAGAAAAAAAAAATGTCCAGGGAGACAAATTAGCTTTATAAATAGGCTCCAAGGAGACCAAGGCAAAATTTTAACATGCTGCTGCCCTGGCTGTTAAATGGAAATACAAAGCAATTTCAAAAACCGGCTCTAGCCTATAAATCTTGGAACTGGCAACAAGTATCTGAATTTGACTGATGGGACTATGGATAAATGGATTCCTGGTAATACAAAAAGTTTGCTCATGCATTCTGCTTTGTAGCCACGCACCGATGTGTGCAGGGATCTAGGTACAGTTCATTCATTTTTAATATGGATTTAGACTCTATCTCTTCACAGTTTTACTCTGATGCACAGTTTTAATCACATAACTGTCATATTGTGGAGAATATCTGAGTGGCATGATGTCATTAGGGGGAATGGTTGATGACTGCCCATAGTAAATATTACTATATATAATATTCTTACATGGAAGGAGTTTGGGGTTTTCAGGGGGATAAAATGTAGGATATCTCTTTTAGTGCCAAACGATGAGGAGAAAATACGTGAATGTGTTAAGTGAATAATTCCTCAGCCTCTGGAGTGCTCATTTCTCTTCTAGAATTGGGTCTCATATTATAATAACTCTTCTTTAGTCAAGGATACCCACTTAGTTCCTTAAGGTGAATTAAATTGGTATTATCTGAATATGTAAGTCTTGGACAGTTGGAGAAGGGAGATAAGGATGAATTATGGAGCACTGCAATACCAGGAATTGTCAGCAGATGTCACAAAAGAGGACATAGGTAAAAGAATTCTACCATCAACTGCAAACATTTAATCTAACAGATTTTAATCAAATTTATAAAATTAATCTGAAATACTAAATTTTTATAAAATTTAAAGGTGAAAGTAAGAACTTGGAGGGCAACTTGCATTTCCCCCAAATATCACTCTTAAGTCACTCTTTTACAAACTCCAGGTTATCTGTTACAGATATGAGAAAAAAAATATATGTATACTATGCCACTAACATTAGATTTGCCTCTAACATTTCTAGGAGTTATGATTTTTTTTTCTATAAAAGGTAGCATTTAAAAATTTTGTTTGTAACAGAACTACTAGATTAAACTTCAACACAGATCGGTGGGAAAAAATTTGGTAATGAAAATCAATACAAAATATTTAAAGTTTCCATCTAAAAACAATTCTGTTTCATCTTGATTATATCTTATTAAAGGCATTTTAAAGGAATTATTCATGCTTGGGAGTTGAACATTATTAATAAACACAGCATACAGACAAAATACGCAAAGAATTGTGATTGATCAACAATTCCACATATATTACAGTGTGTGAAAGGCTTTAAAAACCTAGCATATCATCTCAGGCTTTATTTAATTTAATTAATTATTGCCCACCAAATCCCAGCCTTAATTAGCCCAGATGCTAATAAAAGATGGTTTTAAAAGTTTAATCACTGGAGTCCAGGCGGAACTGGGTTCAAATTTTAGTCCTTTGTTATAGCAGGCAACTGGTTAGTCTCCACAGTGTCTCCCTTCCTTTCCCTCCCGTTCTCCTCATTTTTCCTTTCACTTGCAAGCAGGACATTATTCCATACCTAATAGGATTATTGTGGGGACTGGAATGAATTAATATTTATTATGGGCTTGGCATATTTCCTGACACATAATAAGTGATCTAGAAGTATTGCACGGGTCTTATAAATCAAGTAGATGTCTGTTTCTTACCATATTAGCTCTGTCTCTGTTAGCCACGGATAAAACAAGTAGAACCATTTATTTATTTATTTATTTTTATTTATGTTAGTTACCATACAGTATATCATTAGTTTTTGATGTAGTGTTCCATGATTCATTGTTTGCGTATAACACCCAGTGCTCCATGCAATTCGTGCCCTCCTTAATACCCTTCACGGGGCTAGCCCATCCCCCCATCCCCCTCCCCTCTAAAACCCTGTTTGTTTCCCAGAGTCCAGAGAAGTAGAACCCTTTAATCAGTTCTTTTGACATGGAGATATTGGTTTATACATTTATTTTTATAAATAGTTATTTTGATCTAGTTTTTGTAAACCTACAGCTGAGTAACTCTGGACCACTTTTTAAAGTTTATTTTGCACACGAATACATTTTTGCAATTATCCACATGCTCCAAGACTCATGAAAACAGAGACATTGCTTCCTTGAATAATGGTCTCAGATCACTTTGACCAGAATAGCGTATTTAGGAAAAAAAAAATCTGATAACGGCTTAGTGCTTCCCCATCAAGACTTGCTATGTATGAAGCCAACAGGACCACAAGCACCAACATGAAAATGCTTAAGGATGCAAGCAAAGACGCCAGGAAACAAGGAGAGTTCCTAAATCAGCAATTCCACAACCAATCACATCAGATTATCATTGCAACTCAGATCACTGTTCTTAAATGGGTGTCTAGATATCAAACTTCATCAGACAATTGTTACGTATTCAATAAACACTTTGCCGTGGAAAACAAATACCAAGAATGCAACCTCTGCTCTTTGGAAACCACGGGAGTTGCCCCCGGTGAAACCTCAAACTGGCCCCCAAACACGAACACAGAGGGAAAGGAGACCAGAGAACAGAGGCAGGCCACTCCAACATGGTAGGGGGCAGTTTTCACAAACAGGGGAACTTACCGGGCTCATCTCCTCCGCCACAAGAAGAGTAGATCTGCACGCCTGCTAGCCAGAGTCATAAACATTATATAGAGGCCTTCATTGGGTTCAGATGCCTGTACAAAGCAGGTGCTCTCACGTCTCAAGGCTACGTCTTTCAGCTGGCTACAGCTGTGAGGACCACGGGCCACGGTATATTCCAAGGACGGGGGAGGGGTGGGGAGCCTCAGATTGCCTGGATTCAGCTCTCGGGTCAACTGGAGGTCACGCCCTTTCCATGACCTCCTCCAACAACCACAGGGCATCAGTTACAGGCACATTTTCCTGGGTCTCTTGAAGAAATGTGTCAGATCACAAATGAGGGAGTTATAAAATTAAACAGCTCACTGTGTGCCCATTGTTGTTCATCCAGCATCCTGAGAATCTAGAGTGGCTTGGACAGTTATGCTAAAGTTGTTCTGTTTAAAATTAAATTTGTTCTGGGGCACCTGGGTGACTCAGTCAGTTAAGCATCTGCCTTTGGCTCAGGTCATGATCCCAGGGTCCTGGGATTGAGCCCCACATCAGGAGAGCCTGCTTCTCCCTCTCCCTCTCCCTCTGCTGTTCCCCCTTGTTGTGCTCCCCCCACTCTCTCTCTCAAATAAATAAAATCTTAAAAAAAATAAATTAATTAAATTAAATTTGCTCCTCCCTCACTCTGAGAAAGCCTAGTATCAGCAATCATCCCCATTCTAACCTGAAAGGTGGTAGATTACAGGAAACTGACAAGAAGGATGCAGGAACTGCAGGTCAGCAGGGCACCTGTGAGCCCTTCCCCTGACACTGCCAGAATGGACTTCTCTCCCAGAAGATGTTAGTATTAGAATACTTCAACTTTTAAGAAGTGCCCCGGGTCATCTGGGCCTTTTGAACAGTATGTTTGGATTAAAGGGGAGGAAATGCACCTAAATCAGAAAATTCTAAATTCCCAGAATTGGTCTGGGATCGTGAGTTAACAACTACCACACACAGGAGATAAATGTATGACTTTAATTTGGATATGTTTTATTTCTTGGGACTCAATACTGAGTATGAAAGAATCCCACCAGCATCACTATGAGCAAATTCCTCTTAGAATTCTTATGTGAAATGGCTAACAGACACATGAAAAAATGTTCAAAATCATTAGTCATCAGGGAAATTCAAATCAAAACCACACTGAGATACCACCTTACGCCAGTTAGAATGGCAAAAATTGACAAGGCAAGAAACAACAAATGTTGGAGAGGATGTGGAGAAAGGGGATCCCTCTTACACTGTTGGTGGGAATGCAAGTTGGTACAGCCACTTCGGAAAACAGTGTGGAGGTCCCTTAAAAAGTTAAAAATAGAGCTACCCTATGATCCAGCCATTGCACTACTGGGTATTTACCCCAAAGATACAGATGTAGTGAAGAGAAGGGCCATATGCACCCCAATGTTCATAGCAGCATTGTCCACCATAGCTAAACTGTGGAAGGAGCCGAGATGCTCAGATGACTGGATTAAGAAGATGTGGTCCATATATACAATGGAATATTACTCATTTATGAAACATAAGAAATAGCAGGGAGATCAGTAGGAGAAGGAAGGGAAGAATGAAGGGGGGGGTAAACAGAAGGGGGAATGAACCACGAGAGACTATGGACTCTGGGAAACAAACTGAGGGCTTCAGAGGGAAGGGGGGTGGGGGATTGGGATAGGCCGGTGATGGGTATTAAGGAGGGCACATACTGCATGGTGCACTAGGTGTTATACGCAAACAATGAATCATGGAACACTACATCAAAAACTAAGGATGTACTGTATGGTGACTAACATAACATAATAAAATTATTAAAAAAAATTCTTATGTGAAAGCTTCAATGTCTGTTTCTCCTTTAAACACAGTCTACTTAGAGTATATCACCATGCTTTTGTTTGTTCCCCACATCATATGCCATAACATAAGAACAGGAACTTAATCGAGTACCTGTTCCCTCCTTGGCTTATTGGAAATTTTTTTTGTCTGTAATCCAAGTGTTCTGAATTAGTTTATTAGCCGAAAAGATTACATCCTATTATTCCATCTCTTTTAACTCTTTCGTTTCTTATTAATTACATCTTGAAATTAGCCTGGATCTTTTATTTAAAGTGTTTCAACCAGTTATTAAGGTTTGGATATTATTATGTTTCTCAAATTATTTAGCCTTCTTATTTACACCCAGAAATAGCAAGCTTAGGTAAATCTAGCATAAATGCTGAGCTATTTGGGTCAATTTCTCCAAGAGATCTGCCTGGACCTTTATAATTACTCCCTCTCCTCAATCTAAAAAGGAGTTATTTAATCCATATCACTGAACACTTTATGCTTTGTTATTTTACATACATAACATGCATCTTCAAAGAACCTCTTTTTGTCTTTTTGTTCCCTGGATAGAGTTTAACACAGCTCCCTTCAAATCCCAGGAACAGGATAATTTTTTGTTGTTGTTATTAACAAAAATATGCTGGATGTAACAACTCAGGAACATAATATATTACATCCCTAATCATGGCTCTTCCTTTCAACTTTAGCCTTAAATAAATTAACAATAGCCTGTGTATATATTGACTGCTAATTGTGGTTTAATTAAGCTACTCCTGTATATTAGCTATTTACTAATTCATAATAATTCCTTTATCCTTTTAACATCTGGATCTATAGTGATCTGCCCTCTCTCATTCCTCATATTGGAAATTCATGCATTCGCTTTTTTAATCAGTCTGGCTAGAAGTTTATCGATTTTATTGATCTACTCAATGAGCCAGCTCTTTGTTCAACTGATTTTCTATCTCTGTTTTTAATTTCACTGATTTCTGCTCTATATTCCTTATCTTCTATTTCCTTTGGGTTTCCTTTGCTCTTGTTTTTCTACTTAAAATAGAAGCTTAGGCCACTGATTTGAGATAATTATTTTCTAACACAAGCTTTTACTGGAATACATTTGCCTCTAAAAACTTCTTAGGCTGCATTCTACAAAATTTAATATGTGTTTCATTTTTCCTTGGCTCAAAATGGTTTTTAACTCATGGTTTATTTATGTGTATTACTTAATTTACAAATATTGGGGGGTTTTCTAGATATCTTTCTGTTATTGATTTCTAATATTAATTCCATTGTGATCAGAGAACATTTTTTGTTCTATTTGAATCCTGTTAAATTTATGAACGTGTTTTATGGCCTCGTTTGGTAAATGTTTGCGTGCTCCTAAAAACCGTGCACATTCTGCCGCTGTTCGGGTAAAGCGTTCTGTAAATGTCAATTAGGACAAGTTGTTTGATAATGTTACTCAGTTTGTCTATACTCTTAGTGATTTTCTGTCTACTTATTCTACTATTGAAATTCTTCACTGTAATGGTGGATTTATCAATTGTATCTGTTTTTGCTTTGTGCATTTTGAAGCTCTGTCCCAGGTACATAAATGTTGAAGATTTAATATATCATCTGATGGATTAACCCTTTATCTCTACGCAACGACCCTCTTTATCCCTGGTATTTTTTTTTTTTTTATAAAGTATATTTTGTCTGGCATTAATATAGCTACTTCAGCTTTTTGGACTAGTGTTAGCAGTGTGTGTCTTTTTCCATCCTTTCACATTTAACCTAGTCGTGTCTTTATATTTAATGCAGGTTTCTTCTAGGCGAGATATACTTGTGTCTTGCTTTTTCACCTAATCTGACAATATTTGTCTTTTAATTAGGGATGGTTTAACCATTTAAATTTATTGGAATTACTGATAAGGTCTGGTTAAAATCTATCTTGCCACCTCTGCTTTACATATTTCATCTGTTCTTTCTTCCCATTTACTTATTTGTCTAACTTTTTTGGATTTAATATTTTTAATACTTTCATTTTATCTCACTTAGTTTATTTTCTAAACTTGTTTTCTTTTTTCCTTTTTCTTTTTGGGGATAAGTTGCTTTCAAATTGACACTATATACCTTTAAGTTAGAGCCTACCACGAAGGACTATTCTCCCACTTCATATATACTACAGATATATAACAACATACATTACTTTTCCCTCTTCTGGACTTTGCACTATTACTGTCATACATTTACTTTCACCTTTGTTATAAACCCAACAATAAATTGATATTATATTTCTTTAAAGTCAGTTGATCTTGTAATATGACTTCAAAATTTTAAAATAAAAACATTCATAATTATCATAATTACCATTCTCACCAGTGCTCTCAGATGTGCAGTTACACATTTCCAACTGGTATCATTGTCCTGCTGGAAGGACGTCTTTGACATATCTTGGAGCCACTGGTGATGAATTATTTTAGCTTTTGTATGTCTAAAAGCTATTTGAGGGGCACCTGGGTGGCTTAGCTAGTTAGGTGTTGGACTCTTGATTTTGGCTCAGGTCATGATCTCAGGGATCATAAGAGGGAGCCCTGCCTCAGGTTCCATGTTTAGCACAGAGTCTGCTTGTCCCTCTCCCTCCCCTCCTCTCTCTCCCTCTCTATAAAATAATTAAAATCTTTAAAAAAATTTTGGTCCATTGTTTTATTGCCTTCATTGTTTCAAAACAAGTCTACTGTTATTGTCCCTTTGTACATAATGGTCCTTTTTACTCTGGCTACATTTAGATATATCTATATAGATATAGATATAGATGATATAGATAGATATAGATATATAGATATAGATTTTTTTTTAAAGTAATTTGACTATGATGTAGTTTGTTGTGGTTTTCTTCAGATTTCTCCTGCTTAGGTTTCACTAAGCTTCTTGAATCTGTGACTTTCCTATTTTCATCAAAACTGGGAAAATTATTAGGCATTATTTCTTCATATAGTTTTTCTGTCCCCACCCCTTTTAATGATTCCAATTTACATAAATATTAGGTAGCTTGCCACTTGATGTTGTCCCATGTCTCACCAACACCCTGTTTTTCTTCATCTTTCAGGGTTTTTTTGTTTCACTTAGATAGTTTTTATTGCTAAGTCTGCAAGTACACTAAGATTTTCTTCTGTAGCATCAGATATGCTATTAATCTCATGTAGTACATTCTTTTATCTCAGATATTATTAGTTTTCATTTGTGGAAGTTCATTTTGGGTCATTTTTATATCTTCAATGGCTTCTCCTCAACATGTTTATTTTTAATTAAAAAATAGAAAATGGAATTCAAAAATATATCTTAATATCCTATCCACTTAGTCTCCCAGCTGAATTATTTCTAATTCAGACTGGTTTCAGTTGATTGAGTTTCCCCCTCACTATAGGCTGTGGATTACTGTTTCCATACTTACCTAGTATTTTGATGGTATGTCAGGAATTTTTAATTTTATCTCATTGACTTTTTTTGTTTTGTTAATTTTATCTTGTTGGTTTTTTTTTTTTTTTTTTTTTTTTTCTGTTCTGACATTTCTTCTGGAACACAGTTATTTGGAAGAAGTTTAAGTTTTTTCATCATCTTGTTAGGCAGGACCACAGGAACCTTTAGACTAAGGATAATGTTTCCCCACTATCAAGGCAATTCCCTCCTGTGTATTATAACTGGGGTCCTAATTACCTATTCAAACACAAAATCGTATCACAACCTGTTTTATACCAATCACTGTTCTTTGAGCTGGGAATACAGTAATGAACCTGATAGACAGCATATTTGTAATCATGGAGCCTCTACTTTATTGGCATCTTACAGCCAATAAACCAATAAACAAGCACATGTAGAAATATCTTAGATGGTTTAAGAGCTGTGAAGAAAATAAAAGATGTTATATGATAGACAGTGATGGGACAGGGAACTATTTTTGATAAGGTTGTCAACAAATCTGCTCTCAAGGGTGACATGTGCACAGATATATGAATGATGAAGAGTCAGCCATGCAAAGATCTGGCAGAAATACATTCCAAGAAGAGTGAAGTGCAAAAACAAAGGACCTATGTCAGGAGCAAGGCTGGTCCCATCAACAAAAAACTCATTATTAGCTAGGTTGTCTGTTACTCTTTTACACACTTCTGTCTCTATTACGGGATGTGTAGAGTCAAAACCTGAAAGATCATTGACATGGTTTATTGTTGATCACAGACAGGTGCCCAAAGCAAGTACTTTGTCCTACAGAAATTACTTTCAAAAACTTCACCAACTTAACATGATACTGGGTACTAGAGAAGACTTATATTGTTTTGTTTTAAGACTTTATTTTTTTAGACCCATTTAAAGTTCATGACAAAATTGAGGGAAAGGTACAGAGATTTCCCATATACCGCCCCCCCCCCCCACACACATGCATAACCTCTGCATTATCAGTATCCCTCACCAGACTGGTACATTCGTTATAACTAATGAACCTACTGTGCCACATCATTATCACCCAAAGTCCATAGTTCACATTTTCATTTATTTGTGGTATTGTATGGAGAAAAGTCTCAGTCTCACTCAAGATCTCAGCTGACAAAAACTTCACCTTGACAGGTGATTTCATAACCACCTTTGAATGGACAAGAAAATATGGCAAATAAGACACCGTCTTCAAAATTTCTGCCAAGAAGTAAGATGTATTACTCCCACTCATATTTCTGTTTATAAAAATAAATCATATTATCACATCTAACTTTGAAGTGGTAGAGATGCTCCATTCTACTACATTCGTGGAAAACGGAGAGCCAGAAATATTTGATTATATTGCTAATGATGACGATACCCTCTACCAAGGAATCCATATACTCATGCCTTAATGAAACTAGAAATTTGCCTTTCACTGTATTCAGCTTGAAAACATCATTCATTGAGTAAAATATCAGGTATTAAGCATATACTCCTGTATATTCCATATTCCCTTTATTTCCTTCAAATTCCAATTGGTAAAGTGGTCTGCTACTATTCTTCCAAAAGAAAGAGTAAAAGGTGATGACTTACTATAAGAAAAGTTCCAGAAGCTTTGAGAACAAATATCCACACTTAAAAAGCTATTTCAAACTTTTAAGATATAAAACATTTTTTAGAAGGCAACATTTACAAGAAGGCAGTATTAAAATGTTTCAGGATTCTATTGTGAATCAAACTGCTTCAATGAGAATACATACCTAAGAGCAAAGACACAGTGGATCTAGGGAATAATTAAGCATTAAAGTAGACCAAAAAAACAAAAAAACAAAACAAAACAAAAAAGCGCTTTTTTTTTTTTTAAAGAACTTCCTTCAACTACTAGACTCCAGGTGTCTTTGCTTTTACTCCTCCCCAAGTGGGAAAAAATTATATGTACTTGAGTTTGGAACTTTTATATATGTACAGAATATCTTTTATAACTTTCTGTCTTTGGATTTCTTTTCCACTTTAGATTTTTCCTGGGATGATGTTTCTTTCTTGCTTGACAATGAATATACCTCTCATCATCTCACTCCAGGCTTTGTGTGGTTGCCTTAAATCTGTTCTTTTAGGGCCTTAGGGAGTAAAACATACTTTTTCTTGGTACTCCTTTACATGGGATTTCTTTTTGTAGCTTTTCCTCGCCATAAGAAAAAGGGCAAGCAAACCATTGAACTTGATTTAATGTAGACCTTGGGCCAAAGGAACAAAAGTAGATAACAAACCTCATGAATGTCCTCCCCACTACACTTGCTGAGGCTCTGGGGGGATTTTTCACAGGGTTTTAGCATTAAAGGATAATAATCATAAGCAGGGAGTCTTATTTTCTTGGAGATTATCCTAAACTTACTTCTAATTCAGCACAGATTCTAATGCAACATAGATTGACATTGTGGCAACCGGGGGGAGGGGCAAGCTTTTAGTCATTAGTATCATAACTGTTTCAGCATATTCCATAAAAAGTAGTACTTAACGATGTAATTATGATTCTGGCTCTCTTCTCAATAATCCAAACAGCATTGTCATGTTGGCTGATAAAAATACAGACACTAATACTAAACTTCAGGATTTAGGAAAAAACGGTTAGGAAAGAAATAGTCTTCTAACTCAAGAAGGTTGAATTGTGTCTGTGCACACTCATACACAAACTCTTGCAAACACCACGTAAGTACAGACTCTTTCTTCTTGTATGGAATCATGACCACCCACAGGGAATGATCCTCAGTACTTTGGTCATGCTAATTCAGTCACCCTCCTTCAAAAGCACTTTCCAGAAGAATAGGCGCATTATAATGTTTTGTCCACCTATTTGGGCTTCAAAACTAGTGCTTGTGAAAAGACCCTGTGATAGCTTGAATGATTTAAGGTCTGTAGAGACAGTTTCCAACTTACAATGGCTCAACTTACAATTTTTTAACTTTATGATGGTGCAAAAACAACATACATTCAGTAGAAACCTTACTTTGAATTTTGAATTTGGATCTTTCCTGGGCCAGTGATATGCAACCTGACCCTCTCTCATGATGCTGGTCAGCGTCAGGGAGCCATAGCTCCCAGTCAGCCACACAACCACAAGGATAAACAATCCAGGCACTGACAACCACCCTGTGTTCGCACAATCACTCTGTTTTTCACTTTCAGTACAGTATTCCATAAATTACGTGAGATATTCAACACTTCATTTAAAAATAGGCTTTGTGTGAGATGATTCTGCCCAACTACAGGCTAATGTAAGCGTTCTAAAGTAGGGTTCTAAGGTACCCTTAAGGTAAGCTAGGCTAAGCTGTAATGTTCTGTAGATTAAAATGTATTAAATTCATCTTCAATTTACGATGGGTTTATTGGGATGTAACCCTACATAAAGTGAGGAAGATCTGTACTTAGTCACTACAAAAGAACTGCACTTAGGTCATGATGAGGAGAAAAAGTCTCCTCTGTATGACTGCCTTGCTCATCCAATGGTGGAAAAGAATTTGGAACACCTTTTATCTGCCTTTTCTTTGTCTCAATTAGCTAGACAACTGTTTGTCCTCGGCTCATTCCAAAAGATCCATTTAAAAACTAAATTCCAAAAGCTGATTATTGCCAAAATATATTCTTCAGTGTCAGTCTTTGGTGTTGTGGTTGCCACTTCCTAATAATTCTGAAGAGCCAGAAAGGTGAATTTTTCTCATCAAAATATTGGTTAATAATTCCTAAAAAAAAGAGTATAAGGCATTTAGAATTGTCTGTGATACAGTTGACCAAGAAATTCTGAGGATATCATTGTTTCTGGGAAATATTTCAGACCGCAGAGGAATAAGGAAAAATGTCACAGGTTAGAATATGTGGTTTTCATATAGTTTTGGTTTTAATTTTTAGAAAATCGGATGGAAGACACACACTGCCCCCTACCCACAACAGGTATAAACAACTAAGCCTTTGTTTGTCACAAATAACATCATCTCTTCAAGTCATAGATTTATTTTTACGCCAGAACAATCCCTAGCTGTTTTGTTAATTTTGAAGTTTTTTAGAAGTATGAGTATAAGCCAACTAGGTTATTATATTAATATGATCATTGAACTAGGAGTCACGTCTCTAAGGCTTAGTAACTGTGAGACACAGATCTTAGGCGCACTTTCTCTCCCAACCCCACCTCTCTCTCTCTCTCTCTCTCTCTCTCTCACACACACACACACACAAACACACACTTCCTTATGAAAAGACAAATGGTCGTAATGAACTATTTATATCACAAGCTCATGGTAGGAATCAAACATAATGATGTATACCAAAGCTTTATAAGTACCATTATGAACGCTAACAAAGGACATTACAAATATTACTATTAGTATTATGACAAGAAATAACATGCAAACTATTTTATTAGGAGAACCATTTTCACACTGAAATAAGCTGTAAGAGTAACCTTAAAGTACTTTCAACTAATTCTGAGGGGATCTGAGGGAACTGACTAATGGTAGGTACTGCCACAGTATATAGCCTGGACAAGGGCCAGGTTTAGGAATAATCAGGCCATCCCACTATATCAACAATAAATAAGAATACTTATTTGAACAGTTACTTGAACTTTTTATTTTCAATTAACATGTGTTAATCATAAAAATAAACCCAATATTTTAATAGTTCTCCTGTTTGTTTTCTCAAAACTTAGCTGAAATCTCTGATTTCTGTTAAGTATACAATAATCTGTCAATATGAGAACAGTTGAGATCAATAGTATCAGACTATTTCATCAACTCTATTCAGTTTGACTTCTGTCTACATGTGCGTGTGTTTGTGTGTTGTGTGGGTTATAATATAAAATATATATCCTGACTCCAAACTGCAAGTCACTGCAAACTTTATCTGGGAAGTTATAACAAACATATCATTTTGTCAGTCTATTTTGGTTGTACTTACAACATATTAACTGGAATTAATTCTCCTTTCCTCTTATTTGAAAAGGAGAGGTAATTACACAAAGTCTTATTTTCCTATTCAATTAAACATTTTATTGGATATCTACTACATCTCAGGGGCTATGAAAAGTGATGAAGACGCAAAGACAAATATGATAGAATATCTGCCTTTATGGGCACCTGGGTGGCTCAGGGTCCTGGGATCGAGCCCTGCATCAAGCTCCCTGCTCAGCTGGGAGTCTGCTTCTTCCTCTCCCTCTGCCCTCCCCCGCCACTCAGCCTCTCTCTTTCTCTCTCTCTCTCTCAAATACATAAATAAAATATTAAAAAAAACATGTCTGCCTTAAATGAGGCTCAAATCAAGAAAGAAAAATAGTTATTGATAGGAAAATGGGTGGTTAAACTTCCAGCTTGGTCAATGCTCTCTAGTTTTTATTAGTAACAATGTTAGATTATTTACATTCTCCATTTTGAGGGGTAATTAATGTATGTCTCTAACTAATTAAAAATTTTCCCAGGACAGGGCTCCTGGCTGGCTCAAATAGAAAAGCATATGACTCTTGATCTTGGGGTCATGAGTTCAAGCCCCACATTGGATATAGAGATTACTTAAATAAATCAAACTTTAAAAAAATTTCCTGGGACTGAATTGGGGAAAAAATGGTTTAAATGAGGACTTTTTCCCTTCATATCTTGGGGAGGCAGGAACAATATGTCCCACCAAGGAGCAGAAAAAAGGAAATACTTTGTCTCTTTTATTTTTTTCCCTCCATTTCACTCTGGTGTTCATTTTCTGCCTCACTCTCTTCTTTCTTTCACTATTGATGGCTCACACTCTCCACTTTTGTTTATTTACCCACCAATATTTACTGAGCTTTCATCTGTGGAGTAAGAGTGATGGACTAGGGAGAAAAGGTCTTTAACCTGTGGTAAGTGCTGTAGGGCCCAGCGCAGGTGCATAAATTGGCTAACGACATGATTGCTGGTGTGAGACTTTAAACTTTGATTCCTACCTCTACCACTCAGCAGCTGTGTGAGTCCTCTTTATGCCTTAGTATCCTCATCTAGAGTATGAGGGTTGTTATAGCATCTGCCTAAAAGAGCTATGACAATGCTGAACCTGTGCTTCTGGAAAGCAACAACGGTTAAGAAAGCTCCCATATCCTTTCTTGTTCTGGAAAACGGCTAATTCGAAAGGATCACGCTGCCCTCTAGATTCTGAGGTCACACTCAACTTCCTCTTTCCTCATGACTCCCATAAGGTTCCCAGATGACTCCCTTTTCTACTTGGATCAACTGTCTGTTGATTTCTCTATAAAGAAATTCATGATTTATAGAGATTTTACCTCTGTTGGATAAAGGGGACAGCCAATCTAGTTTGTTGTTCTTTTCTGGTTGTCTATTTTGAGTTTAAATAAATTAAGAATGCATGCCCACTGAGAAGAGACAGGTCTTTTAAACTTGCATTTGTTTATGCTTGACTCATGACTCATGACTGAAATTTTAGAATTAGAACTATAAGCTCTGTATCTGTCTGTATGTTTAGGACTTTTTCCTTCTGTAATTCAGGAAAGTTTTTCCCTCTAATTATGTGACTATGTCATATTTTCCTATCTCTGGATAGCACTAATCAATTAAATTTGAAATCCCTTATGTTAGAGGAGCTCTAGTGTGCTTGGCTAAAAGATAAATAAGTATTTATATAATTGGCCATCCCCAATATTTCAGAAATTAAAGAAATTGAATCTTAAATCATTTCAATGTGAAAAAGAGGTATTCTTATAGAAACTCAGAAACATTTTAAGAATTCATATTCACACACTTAGGTAAAACTTCAGCAAGTAAAACTAGTTTAATAATTTTAGTTTAATATAAAGAAATGTATTTTATCTGAGTTATCAGTGTTATCAGTATAATGTGAGTACACATTTTTATTCTACTTGAGTATGTTCTTTCTAAACATGCTTACTGATCAAACGAGTTAGCATTATTTCTTATAAAATATGATTATGAAAATTTTAAATCTGGTTTTAACCAAATTGAATCATTACTCTGACAAACTTTATTTAAACAGTAATTTTTTGTACCATGTAAGTTTGAAGATAATTTCCAAATGTTTAGGTAATTTAAAATCTTGGACAGCTGCAAATTGAGCTCATTAATAAATATTCATTAAATAACTAGATAATTTTTAAGAATACTATAACATTAGTTACAAAGCATAATTTTAAGTTTATATAATTGTTCTTCTCATATTTAAGAAATATTAAGAGATATATTTAATGGTACAGAGAGGCTCTATATATTTGTGTCTATTAATGAATGTGTTCATTTTGGCCATTTTGAGAAATCGTACTCTAAAAGATGTGGTTTTTGTTAAGATAAAAAAGACAGTAGATTTGTCTTAAAGTAAAATGACTGATTGTTCCAGAATAAGATGCAGGAAAGTTTAAGAAAAAAACTTGAATGGATATAGAAAATTGTAGAAAGTTCATGAAAATGGAATTTTATTTGTATTGGTCAATTCTAGCTAAGGTTTATATAATGGGTTTATTTATAATATTTTCAAGAAGAGTTTATGTTTACATTTTTCTAAGAGTACTGGTCTCTCTAAGAGGTTGTAAAAGGTTTTCTTTTACCTTCTAAGTAATCTGCCTTGAAGGCAAAAATTCTGTCTTATAAGAAAAAGTTCCCATGCTTCATGTTAACTTTATCCTGTCCTTGATTATTTAAGATTACCAAGACTTCTCAATTTCTACAAAACTAAGGTTGTTACCTCCTATGTTTACTTTAAAAAAAAAAAATTTAAGATTTTATTTATTTATTTGACAGAAAGAGACAGCCAGTGAGAGGGGAACACAAGCAGGGGGAGTGGGAGAGGAAGAAGCAGTCTCCCAGCGGAGTAGCCTGATGTGGGGCTTGATCCCAAAATGCTGGGATCACGCCCTGAGCCGAAGGCAGACGCTTAACGGCTGAGCCACCCAGGTACCCCTTAAAAAAATGTTTTTAAATATTTTATTTATCTATTTGAGAGAGAGAGAGTAGGTTCTACCCCCACACACACACACATGAGTGGGGGGAGGGGCAGAGGGACTAGCAGACTCCCTGCTGAGCGCGGAGCCCAACATGGGCCTCATTCTCAGGACCTTGGGATCATGACCTGAGCTGAAGGCAGACACTTAACAAACTGAGCCACCCAGGCACCCCACTTTTAAATTTTTTTTATTGCCATCTTGATTAAATAGGAAATCAAGTATGGTTTCTCAGTAACCCAAGAAGATCCCACCTTAATCAAATCTCCTGACAACTTTTGATATTTCCCCTTTGCAAAAATCAAATCCTAAATGATATCTATTGTACTTAAAACTGTCTTTGAGACAAAGATGGAGGGCAATTTGACAGGAATGGGCAGGATCCTTCTTTAGATAGAGAACTCAGGACAGTCGTTCCACAGTGCCACTTGCCCAGAAACACTCTAACAGAGGTCAGCCTACTTGGTTTCAACAGCAGGTGAAAGAAGCCATTGCTGATGGCTCCCAAACAATGTCTATTTCCCACTCTAACTTATCATATCGCCTTATATTATCTATAGGGTTTTCAGGAAAATGAATGTCTGTTGTACTTTGAAATATTTTTCTCCACCTGAATAATACTCCCCCTTACTGTTCTCCTTTGTGAACTATAAGGTGCTCATCCCAAGATGTGTGGGATGGTAGAGTGCTTTATTTCCTAAATATCTGCATGGCCCTCTCCCTGACTTTCTTCAGTTTCTATTTAACCTTTATCTTACTGATCTTGCCCAACAATCTACATAAAACGACAATTACCTCTCCTACGTAACCCCTCCCCCACCATGCATACATGTACTATCTATCCCTTAACCCTACTTTATCTTCATATACTTATCACCAAATTACATGTTATACATGTATTTGTTTTATGCTTATTCTGGGATTCTCACCACTGGAATGTAAGCTCTTTGGAGCAGGAGGATGGCTTTTCTCAATTTGAGTCCCTGTTATATGTCCAGTTCCTAGAATAATGATTGGCAAATTATAAGCATTCAATAAATATTGGTTAAATATATGAATGCATTTATTAACTTACCATCAGAGGTTAACATACTGGAGAACTTTATATAAGTACACTAAACACAACTCTTGCCTTCATTGAAGAAGTGGAAGAGAGTAAAAATAAAATTCAGAGTTCAGAGGACCAAGATCTGGAGAGGTAAAGAAAGGTACCATAGTTGCACAAGTGTGGGATGCAGGAGCAGCAAAGATGTGAAGAAATTAGGTAGAAATAGTAGGGATAATGTTGCAGATTTGGGGACTCGTGTAAATGTGGTGCAAAAAAGTCTGGCTATTCTTTCTGCCAGAGGCTGAATATTACCACCCCCCAAATGCATATGCTGAAATCCTAATCTCCAATGTAACTGTATTTGGAGATAAGCACTTTGGGAGATGATCAGGTCATGAGGGTGGAGCCCTCATGAATGGGATCAGTGCCCTTGTAAAAGAAGCCTTAAATAGCTCCCTGACCCCTTCCACCATGTGAAGACACAGAGAAAAGGGTCATCTGTGAACTAGGAAGTGAGCTATCACCACACACTGAAACTGTTGGTACCTCGATCTTGAACACCCTGACCTACAGAACCTAACAAGTAAATGTTTGTATTTTATAAACATAAAGGAAAAATCACTCCTGTGTGTTTCTCCTTTACTACTCACATATAACACTTTACGTCTGGTATTTCTGGTCACCCACACTGGAGACTTTCCACACATCAAGCAGTTCTGCAACACCAGCTGGGTGCTTCTGACCTACTAGCTATAAACCATAGGTTCCTAGTACCTCCTTCTCAAGATTTGCTAGAGCAGCTCATAGAACTCAGAGAAACATTTTACTTACCACATCACTTGTTTATTATAAAAAGATACAACTTAGAAATAACTGGAGGCAAAAGGTATATAGGGAAAGTATGTGGGAAGGGGTGTGGAGCTTCCATGGCCACCAAGGGCATGCCACTTCCTCAGCACCTCCACCTGTTCACCAACCTGGAAGCTATCCAAACCGTATGGCGATCCCAACCTATTGGGATTCTTATGGAGGCTTCATCATGTAAGCATGATCAATTATTCCTGCATTTCTACCCCGTCTCCTCTCTGTGGAGAATGGGATGGGTGGGGCTGAAAGTTCCAAGTTTCTAATCATGGCTTGAACTTTCAGGTGACCAGCTCCTGTCGGGGGGCCCACTGAGAGATGGTTTGTTAGAACATAAGACAGTCCTATCTTCAGTTTCTATTTAGTCCCAGGAAATTCCAAGGGATTTAGGAGCTCTGTGTCAGGACCCAAAGTCAAAGACCAAATATTAGCACAAAAGATGCTGCTACTGTTCCTATCATTTAGGAAATTCCAACAGTTTTAGGAGCTCTGTGCCAGTAACCCCAGGTAGAGACCAATATATATGTTTTCTATTATTCCACAATACTCCACTCAGTCTATGATATTTTCTTATAGAAGCCTGGATGGACTAAGACACTTTCCTTTGCTTACTGAATATTTATTATATACCCATCACTGTGGTAAGCTTTGGGGCAAAAGAGGGGGGAGGATGAAACCCACCCTTGATGATTTCATGGACAGCGAGAAAAACAGACATGGAAGTAAATGTTTATGATTTAGTGATAGGTGCTTCAGTAGACTGTAACAATGAGTGCACTTTACTATCAAAACACCTTACAATAGAATTCCCTCCTGGAAGAACCTGACTTTGGGGAGTTCTCTTGAGAAGCTGCTCAGGGTAGAAGTTAAGAATCTGAAGACACCGGTACCAACAGGAAGCAAGAAAGCAAAAATTAGTGGAGAAACTGTGTTTATGAGATCAGAAAAGAAACTGGTTATGTTCTTGGAGATGTAGGAGGAGAGGAGAGATGATAGGCTTTGAAAGTACAGAAGAGATAGAAAGCAGGCAATCTGTGGGTGGCTGCAGTTTACCTCAGATGTGGGCCACTGAAACACGGAAGTACAGGAGTGAATAATGTCCATTCAAAATTCTGAGTGTTCCTTGTCACAATCTTTAGTAAAGTGTGCTTGATTGAGAGACGCTTCCTGTGAGTGGCTTTTGCAATAAAACAAAAAAGAGGTCAAATAAAAAAGGGGCTCAACTTTATATTTCAAGACAGAATCCCTCCAGGGGTAGTAGGAGCTTGGTGAACACAAGGATATAAGCCCTTGGGAACTGACAAGGTTTTGGAGTTTCATGGGACTTGAAATTAGGACAGGAAGAGCCTCTTAAATAAATTTCAAGGGATGGAAAGTCACCAGTCGATTTCTAGGTCACAAGAGATGTTTGGTTATTATGGCAGCCTTTGTGGAAGGCCAAACAAGATGAGATGTAGGCATATGACAAAGCAGCCATGAATGTAACAGGCACAGCAAGAATTTCCTAATGAAATGATTGATCAAGTTGCTAGGAGTGGGGGGGAAACATCCTAAAGGGGGAAAAAAGAAGGAAGAAGAAAACTCTAAATATGTAAAATTAGCAAACAATAGCAAAATAGCAATAAGAGTAGATGTCCTTAACGCATAAGAGAAGAAAGGAACCGACACTATTATGTCCCAAACACATGACCCACAAGATTTCAGCACCAGCTTTTTATTTGCTGGATTGTATTTATTTCCATACTGTAAAATTCACCAGTTTTGATGTATTGTTCCATAAATTTTAACAAATGCCTAGAGACACCGCCACCACAATCAAGATATACGACTGTTGAATCACACCAATATTCTCCTATGCCTCTTTGTGGTCTATACCCCCCCACACACACCCCCGGCAACCACTGATTTGATTTCTGTTGTTATTTCTTATGATTTTATCTCTCCAGAATACCACAAAAATGGAGTTAGACATTATGTGGTCTTTTGAATTTGGCATTTCACTTCACATAATGTATTTGAGTTTCACCCATATGATTGCGTATAGCAATAATACTGTTGAATAATATTCCATTATGCAGACGCATCATAGATTTTATCCATTAAACGCTAGGAGGACGTTTGGGTTGTTTCCAATTTTAGGAAATTATGAATAATGCCACTATCAACGTCTGAGTAGAGGTTTTTGTATGAACATCAATTTTCATTTTTCTTCAGTATGCAAAAATCAGATAGATGGAGAAGTATATGTTCACCTATATGAAACACCATCAAACTCTCTTCCAAACAGCTGTACCATTTTGTATTACCACCAACAACATGCAAGAGTTTGAATTTTCGGCATCCACACCAAAATATGACAATATCAAATTTTTAAGATTATTATTATTACTATTACAAGGATTACTGACAATCATAAGATACTAGGAAGAGGCAAGAAAACATTATCTAAAATCTTCAATGGAAGCATGGTCCTGATGACTCGTTGATTTTGTACTTCTCGCCTACAGAATTCTGAGAGAATACGTTGCTGTTGCTTTAAGCCACCTAGTTTACGGTAATTTGTTATGGCAGCCCTAGGAAACTAATACAGCTACTAATGATGCTGGGCAAATCTGAATATACTTGTTTGTCAAAGAATACCTTCTTCAGGGAAGTGTTTATATAGTTCCTCTGTCCATTTTTTAAAGTGGGTTGATTGGTTTCTTATTACTGGATTTTGATAATTCTTTGTATATTTTAGATACAAATTCTTTGTTCAGATACATAATTTAAAAACATCTTCCCCCACTCTGTAGCTTGTCTTTTCGTTTTCTTAATGTTATCTTTCACAGAGCATAAATTTTCATTTAATACATTTTTTTAAAGATTTTATTTATTTATTTGACAGAGACAGAAAGAGAACACACAAGCAGGGGGAGCATCAGGCAGAGGGAGAGGAAGAAACAGGCTCCGCACTGAGCAGGGAGCCTGACTCAGGCTTGATCCCAGATCCTGGGACCATGACCTGAGCCAAAGGCAGACGCTTAACTGACTAAGTTACCCAGGTGCCCCTCATTTAATACATTTGAATTATCCTTTTTCTTTCTTTCTTTCTTTTCTTTTTTTTTTTTTTTTTCTTTTAGAGGCAGTGATTTTGGTGACCAATCTAAGAATTCTTTGTGGAATCTATGGTCACAAAGATTTTTTTCCTACTTTCTCAGAGAAATTTGACAGTTTCAGTTTTTGCAGGTAGGGGTATTACCCATTTTTAGTTAATTTTTGTATAAGATTTGAAATATGGCTTGAAGTTAATTTTTTTCACATATAAATGTCCAACTTTTCTAGCACTCTTTGTTGAAAAGATATTCTATTCTCCTTTGAATTATCCTAGCAAGTCTGTGAAAAAATCAATTGTCCACGTTGTTCTATATATACATATTCCCAAGAAAAACACCACTTATAATTACTATGACTTTGTAATAAACTTTAAAATCAGGTAATGTGAGCCCTACACCATTATTTATAATTTTCAGAAATTTTTGGCTATTCTAGTTTCTTTGACTTTCCAAATGCATTTAATAATCAGCTTATTGGTTTCTATTAAAAAAATCCTGCTAGAATTTTCAGGGGGGATTTCATTGAATCTATAAATCAATTGAGGGAGAACTGACATCTTAATAATATTGTATCATGATATATCTATTTAATCTTCTTTCATCTTTTTCATCAGTGCTTTGTAATCTTCAACATTCAGATCTTGCATGTATTTTTTCAGTTTTATACCTATTTCATGCTGTTTGGTGCAATGGCAAATGACACTCTTTTAAAATTATGATTTCTAGTTATTTGTTGCTGGTATACAGAAATGCAATTGATATTAATATACTGATTTTGTTCTACAGACTTAATAAGATTACTTACTAGTTCTTAGAGCATATTTATAAAGTCTTTAAGATTTCCTACAGAGACAACAGTGGCAAACACAAACAATATTAAGCCTTCCTTTTCAATCTGCATTTTTTATATATTTTTCTTCTTTTATTGCAATGGCTAGGAATTCCAGTGTGATGTTGAATAGGAGTAATGAAAGCATACATCCTTGACCTGTCCCTGATCTCAGAGGAACGCATTCATTCTTCACTATGTATATTTTTTGTAGCTAATCTTAATCATGTGAAGGAAGCCTTTTTCTATTTCCTACCTTTCTGAGAGTTTTTACCATGGATATTACATTTCTCATATATTTTCATCTCTACTTAATTTTTATTCATCTGTTGTCGTTTTGGCTATATTTCACTGTACTATTCTCTAGTAGTTTTTCTAGCGGCTAACATCTTTTCACAATATATAGAAACCTAACATTTTACTACTTTAAGGAAAATGTACAAGTTTTATCATCATTTATATCACTTTACTCTTCCCTCTTCATATTATATTTGTCATAGAAACATCTACATAGGGGCACCTGGGTGGCTCAGTCGTTAAGCGTCTGCCTTTGGCTCAGGGCGTGATCCTTCTGGGATCAAGCCCCATGTCAGGCTCCTCTGGTGGGAGCCTGCTTCTTCCTCTCCCACTCTCCATGCTTGTGTTCCCTCTCTCGCTGGCTGTCTGTCGAATGAATAAATCTTAAAAAAAAAATCTACATATATTTACAAACTTACTAGAGACTGCTATAATTTTCACTTTCAACAGTCACCTATATTTTGTAGAATTTGAGGGAGAAAACTGTCTTTTATATTAGCCCAGATATCTACTATTTTTCTTGCTTTATTCCTAAACTTTCAAGTTTCTCTTTAGCCTGAATATTTTTCTTCAGTCTGAATATTTCCTTTAGCATTTCTTTGAGAGTAGGTTTGCTGATAATAATTCTCTTAGTTTCTATTTCATCTTCTTTCCTGAAGGATATTTTGGATATAGAACTCTTGGTTGGCAGTTCTTTTATTTCAACTATTTACATTTGTTATTTCACTGTCTTAATGGCCTTCATGGTTTCTGAGAAATGAAAGGTAATATGAATCTTTGTCCCTTCACATGTAGTATATTAGCTTTCTCCAGCTACTTTTAAGATATTTTTTTCTGTATCTTTGGTTTTCATCAGTTTCATTATGACATGTCTGGGTGATTTTTCACTTTTAAATTTATTTTGTTTGGGGTTTTCACAGGCTCTTAAATCTGTAAATGTATGATTTTCCCCTAATATAGGAAGTTTACAAGTATATTTATTCAAATATGTTTCTGCTTTAATCTCTTTGTTCTCTCCTTATAGGAGAAAACTCCAGTGACACTTACATTAGCCGTTCTATTGCCCCATAGGTCCCTGATGTTCTGTTCATCTTTAAATCTTTTTTTCTTTTTTTCTTCATACTGAAAAAATTCAGTCTATCTCCAAGTTTACCAACTTTTTCTTCTGTTATCTCCATTCCACTTTTGAGCCCTGTTAGTGAAATTTTTATTTAAGGGATTGTATTTTCTAATTCTAAAATTTTGACCTGGTTCTTTTTTATTGTTTCTGTTTCTCCACTGAAATTTTCTATCTTTTCATTTATTTCCATTGTCTTTACCTTTATACCATGGAGTTTCTTTAAAGTTTTTGTCAATCATTCCAAAATCTGAGTCATCTAATGGGTAACACCTATTGATGGTCTTTTCCTTTGAGAACCTGTATCATTTTTCTGGTTCTTTGCATATTGACTCATTTTGGATTATAACCTGAACACTTGAAAATTAGGTTTCATAGATGCTGGGACCTGTTAAAATGCTCTACAGAATATTGATTTGTCTTGTAGTTGTTTTGGAAGGCAACTGGCAATTTGCTTCAAACTTTAACTTCTACTTACCTTCTCTAGGTGCTAGTTCCAATGTTGATTAGGTTTTCAAAAAACTTTTCTATACTCATTTGCATCTTTCCTGCACAGGAAGGTCAGTGGGGACCCAGAAGTTGTACATGTTCAGACCCAGCTCCTTGTGTTGTGCCACTGGCCAAAAATGTGGGGTTCTTTCAAAGTTTTACTGCTTCCTCCACCACTAGCACAGCTCCAACGGGGGGGGGGGAACACAGGAGAGGCTTATCTCTTTTCAAGGTGTTTCTTGAATTTTTGACCACCCTCCCCCACTTGCCTGATTTTTTAAATTTTCAGACAGTTCAGTTTTGGTTTTTTTTTTTTTTTAATTTATTTTTGTTTTGTCCAGAATTTGGGGTTGTCATCAGCAAGAAAGAATGGCATAGAGCAGGCTTACACTATCTTGGATGGAATCTTTTATTTTTTGTTTTATTTTACATTTTTGTTTTTATTTATGTTCAGGGAATACCTCCGTTCACTTTGGCAAAAAATATGGGGTGCTCATGAAGGGGGACTGTGGGTGATAATGTGCAAATGTAATTTGGCACAAGATTGAACAGAGGCTGAGATAACCTACCTAAGAACACTGGATTCTATTTAGCAGGTTATAGAAAGCTATAGAGGGATTCTCATTCAAATGCCTCAGTGTGGTTGGCAGGCCTCGAAATGGTCTTGCTGCCTTTTCCTTTTTTAAAAAAACCATTCTGAAATAGAAGTGAAATAATTTCAAGTTTGCTTCCATATTCTAGTTCTGGCACCAATCTTATTTCCCCAGAAGGCGTTTCTATTACTGAAAGTGGCATTCAGGCACTGACGACCACACATTCCCTTATTATACATTGCATAACACCAGGAAACAAGACCAATAAAATCACTGGTCCTACTTATAGTGAGCCAACAGCATTTGGGGCAGGGTTGACTTTATGTTACATTCATATATCTCACAGATAGGGTGGCTGTAGATTAATTGATAAGGCATTATGTGTACACAGCTATGGATATCAAGCAATGCATTAAGAATTCGCATAAAATGCCAAAGCATTTACATTTCTTCCTTTGCTTAACTGACTCTGTAGAACAATCCACACTGTTAACATAGGTGTCTCTGGTAAAATGTAATATCCAACATTTAATTGCCACCTATTCTGGGTGTCTGCCTTAGGCTGGGGTTTCTAGAAACAGACCACGAGAGAAAGATTTGTGTGAAGGTTTATCAGGGAGTAGTCTTGATCAACACCCATCACTGGCGGTAGAAACAGGATTGGTCAGAGGGAGAAGCTAAACTGCAATCCGATTGCAGCAAAGGCCCTGCCAATCCCTCAGGGGATTCTGGAGCTGAGGCATCCTCTCAACAGAGGCCCCAATTTGAGGCAAGAGTGGACCTTTCTACCCACCCACCAACTAGTCAGAGAAAGAGGATTGCCCCCTGGGAATTTGTGTAGCCTGTGGCAAGGAAGCTTTCTTTGGTAGAGGGAATTCCCCAAGTAGAAGTCAGCTGTGAGCCTGGGCAGCCAACATTTCAGGCAGCTGGGGCACTGGACGTACACTCCTGATGGCAGCTTGGAGAGACGCGCCACAGCATTTGTCACGGGGCCACATCAACATGAGTTTTCTTACCTGTAAAATAAAAACTCAATCCAAATACACAGATGGTAGAGTGGTTTATTAATTTTGAGGGGGAGAACCCCCTAAATAAACCACACTATGAGGCTGAGTTGGGAGATGTGTTTATATGTATTTACACACACACACACACACACACACACACACTGCCTAACACAAAAATAGGTTTTTAATAAATGTTGTCATTACGTTTCACAGAACATACCTGTGTACAGGTATGTTCACTTAAATGTCTTCTTTTAGGAAACTGAGGTAAAAGGGAGTGAATGTCTTGCCTAACAATTTCCAGGCAAGGAGACTCTTTCTCAAATGCATGTCGTTGCTGTTACTCCTCTGTGCTGAGGTTCTTCATGTCAAACACCAAGAGAGATTTCAACTCACACAGAATCAACTAGAATGTCTCATGTTTTGATTTCTTTGTTTTTGTTTGTTTGTTTTCCCTACAAATTGGCTTTTGCCTCTTTTGAGATCTCAGGTTTACGTATTCCCCATTTTCCAGGAGGGGGAAAAGGAAGCCTGCATGTTCTGACAAGTCTTTTTAAATTAGAAAGAGAGTGAGTTTAAAATAGAAAATGTAATTTTAACACATGCAGATATCCCCATGCTGAGAAGACAATTCTATTGTATTTTTCAAACATTAAAAAAAAAAAGAAGATGGGGGGAAAAAAGACACAACAGAGAGAGACAGTGAGGAAAATAAAATTAGGCCATATTGGAATGGGCACAAGCAGGGCCCTGGCAAAGCGGACACAGACACCCCTGCCCCTGCCGAGCACAAAGGGTCTGTTTTTGCTGATCATCAAGAATCATGGAGACCTCTAAATATGATATTTCAAATCCGAATGAGTAATACTGCAATTTTTCTCTCACAGTGAGTCAATACAATCTGACACATACCATTAAGTTGAAATTTGGAAGTAGTTTTATTTCTGCTGGCATATTTATTTTGTGTTCTTTCATTTTTGGGTGAGACAATGATTTGTCCTTGAGAGTGTGCTTGCGTGTGTGCGTGTGTGTGTGTGTGTGTGTGTTCATGTGTGTGTGTGTGTGTGTGTGTGTGAGTGTGTGTGAGTGTGATTCTAGGAGAAACTACAATAGAAAAAACTCAGCTGCATGCACCCTCCTTTCGTTTGAGAGCACAGACTGGGATTACTGTTTCTTCTACTTCCTGACTCATTTCCAATAGGCTTCTTTTTCAACAATTGTCACAGCAACAATATTTTCTGTATAGCAAAGAGATTTCCCAATTCACCTATTACAAGAAAGTCTGATTTCCAGTTTAACAAAAAATGAGCACAGTCTGGCTACAATAGAATCATGTAGAAGTATACTTTAACGATAAGCACAATCTAGAAAAGGCTGTTTTACCTAGACTTGGTGTCACCAATGCTGAACGAACTACCTTGGCTCATCACTCACTCACCTATGAAACAACGCATGTGTGGACATTTATTGTTTCTGCCTGCCCAAAATAGATCTTCTTTCTTCCAAAACAACACTCCAATACCCCTTTGCTGAAACATTCCTTCCTTATCTCAGTTTTTCAGTTAACCCTGACTTTAACCACAGTTCTAGAAGCTGAGGGCAGGGGGAGTATGATCATGTCTAGCCAAAAATGGACATTATTTTACTCCATAGGTTTAAGTGACGTAGTGACATTCATTCCAGGCCTTTTGTTAGGATGATCTGGAAAGTGGAGTTCTCTTTTCATTGGGATAGATGAGCTTGTAAAATAGTTCCCAGATGCTGATGGCCATCTTAATACCATAGCACAGCAGGGAGAGAGCCTGCCTGAGACTGGAATCAAGAAAGAAGAAAGCAAAGATGAAGACAGATCAAGTTCTTTAACATTAACTGGATTCAACCAACCACACTCAAAAAAAAAAAAAAAAAAAAAATCAGTTGCCATGCTTTTCAGTTTTGTGCCTAACCAATTCCATTCTTTGGTTTAAGGCAAAGTGAGGTGATTTTGTTTTCCACTTAAAATTGAAAAAGTCCAGAGGATACTGGGTGGCTCAGTTAGGTAAACTTCTGACACCTGATCTCAGCTCAGGTCTTGATCTCAGAGTTGTAAGTTCAAGCCCCAGGCTGGGCTCCACTCTGGGCATGGAGCCTACTTAAAAAAATAAATAAATAAATAAAATGAAATGAAATGAAATAAAATATAAAATAAAATAAAATAATAAGATAAAATAAAATAAAAACGTTCTGATGACTTCAGCTTATATTTCACATATATTCATATTTACTTAAAAATATTTAGAGTGGTGGCTGTGAAAAATATTTGGAGGAGCTCTGCAGTTTCACTAACTCTGCCACAGGAGGGGAAGAGCTGCTAAATGATGGTGATTTTGAAGGAGAACTGGGCTGTGCATGCTCCCCTTTCATTTGAGAGCTAGCCTGCCCTCAGACAGCTGGTGTTCTGTATCTGGACCAGACGATCAGCTTAGCAGGAAAGACCCTCTGGCCATCTGGTGAGTCTAAAATTTGCCTGTGCTTTCCTTGATGGGAAGATGGCATAAGATGGTATTTATTCTAGGATTCAGAGGGGTCTGCTTGCCTAACAATATAAACCACTACTCTAATATAAACATTGTCATGATGAAGACGACATTTTACTCTCTACTTATCTTACTCTGTGTTTATCCCTAAATTAAATCTGAATCCAGACAGGTAAGAGGAGTGTTATTTTCGATCCCCTCATTCCCCCACCAACTCCCAATGAGATGATATATGTAAAGACACCTAGATGAACAAAACCACTGCATGATTAAGGAATACCAAAGACCTTGCCGTGTCTGGAATACAGGACGCAGTGGGAGAATGGAGGAATTGGGGGTAGGTATGTAGACAGGGGTCAAATTATCAAGGGCCTTTTGAGCTATCAAAGCTGTTGGGACTCCATTGTATATTCAATGTGGAGCCACTGAAGGATTTTAAATAGTGACAGATATTTTCCAAAGGTTACTCCAGCTTGAAAGTGAAAAATGAAATGGAGGGTAAAGGAACAAAGGCAGACAAACAGTATAAAGGGCTGGTGCCCTCAACGAGGTAATTGTCATGAAGGCACCACCACAGACACACCATCTATCCCGACGCCCAACATCCCATTGGCCTCAGTGTGTGTGTGTATGTAAGACAGAAAGAGTCAGTAAAAGAATAAATCATCCAGATAAGAAAGAATGAGAGAGAGAACTAGTATAGTAAGAGTAAGCCTGACGTTAGAGATGGATCAGAAACTCCTAGGCTTAAGAGCTCTGTTTTTCATGTTTGCTGGTTCATGAGTCATAGTCGAAACCATAGGCATGGGTTAAATTTCCTAAGGATAAATTATTCAGCTAACATTTATTGAGATCCTTTGTTCTGCCAAATGCCATTCTGGATGGTGGATCTTGTTTTAGGATGTAGGCCATGGATTTCCATCATTTAATGAGCAAGCAGAGAAAGAAGGGAACACAATGAAGACTGAGCTAGAATGATCAGAAAAACAGAAGGAGGATGGTGCTTCTAACGTCAATTCCTAATAAGGAATTAATAACTTAGTAAATAAAAATTGTCCTTTGGATTGGTTAGGAAGTCAATGATGTTCCAAAGTAGAGTGCCAGATTATGGGGGAGAAAAAGGTCAAGGGAACATGGATGAAGAACCAACGAAAATTTCTTGGAAGAAAAAACTTTAAAAAGGGGCTGCAGCAGCCCCTGGCTGAGAGCTTATGCTAAGGATATAATAGGAAAACATGTTTGTGACCTTGTGGGCTTTAGCGTAAACGTCAGAGCACTGAGTCGGGAACGCCGACTTGCCCAGCAGCCAGGAATGCCCAGCTCGCTCAGGGTGGAATGCTGCCCTCAGATAAGCAGCGGCCAGGAACGCCTGGTCGGCTAAAGGGCAGACGCTGCCCCAACCGAAACTTGATTGCTCTTGACAATAGCCCAGGGGGTCCATAGAAACATGTTTAAGATTAGGCCTCACTTGCTGAACATTACATCATCTACTCCCGTGACTTTCCCCACGATGTACTACTACTCACTAGGATATACTACAGGTCATCCCCTTGATTGTCTTTGATTGTTTATTGCCAATAAATACGTGAGGTTGCAGCTGTTCGGGGCGATCGCGCTCTTGGCGGTGGCGCGCCTGGCGGTCGTCCCCTGCACCCATGCTCTCTTTCGCAAGCTAACCTGTCTGTGCCTCATCCTTCTCCCGAATCATGCCACTGCTCCACGGGCAGTGTCGCAGAAAGGGGCGTATTTTTATGAGCCTTGACGTTTCAATAGGAGTTCACTTGGAAAACAGAGGGAGAAAATGACCAGAACCACACCGAGTTTCAGCTGGATAAGGAGAAACGGCTTAACCATTTAGGTGTTATATACATGTGGGCTGAATTTTAAGACCATGAATGGGACAGACCTCTCTCCTCCCTAGAAAGTAGCTCAGAAGTGCCAGGACCAAATGAAATGATAATCTCTGTCTCATTTTCCTCATCTGTAAAATGGGATACTAATAGCCCTCACCTCAGGGACAGTGTGAAGATAGAACTGATGAATGTAAAGCACTCAGAACATTCCTGGGTTACAGTAAATATTCTGTAAGTGTTAGCTGTTAACTGCTGTTCTAATTATTACTATTATTTTAATTAAGATAATGTCTAGAAGCTCTTTTGGGTATTAGCAAACCTAGATAATTTCCACTTCCAGAGGTATCAACCCTATTGTCTATATTTTGTCTATTTTCTACGTTACCATATATAGAAGACATAAATTTTATAAAAACTAAGGTGTCATGATGTATGATCCATGTCATTTTTTAAGAATATAATGGCATCTGAGAATGGCATTAATGATAGTGATTTTTTTTTAGTTCTCAGTATTTAGAGAAATTTTAAATTTTAATACAAAGAGGTAGAATTTTATAATAAGCCAGAATATATGAAATTAATAATGCGCTTTTATACTGTACCCTAAGCACTACCGATTCTAACTATAAAACCTATAATTTTCCCATTTTACGTTTCATTAATTCAGAGAAAGACAGAGTGTGAGGGTAGAATGCATAATGGATCTCACATGAATCTAATCAACATGTGTTGTTATTTGGAGGAATGAAAAGAAAAATAATGTAAGTTATTTTCAATGACTTCTGTTGGCCGTGTATTCTTAACTGGCAAACTGTAATCTACGACCAACTAGTTCTGTAACCTTGGAAAGTTACATGATTTGTCTCTGTTTAATAATAAGTTTGAGACATTTTGGACATTTGAGACATAATGAAATCTTCTTCAGGGCACCATTAAAACAACAACTCTCAAAGCAGGTGTTCATTACCAGTCCACTGACAATCCCTGCCACATTCTGTCTGCAGGCCAGGGACAAAATCCCACCAGGTGGCATCTGATCCAGTTAAAACATACACAGTGGCTCAGTAAGTGCTTAACCCTGAAAGGTTTTGGGGATACCAAAATCCTATAACACCTCTTCTGTCTTTTGACAGAGCTGTTCTTAATTTTATCTTTACCGAAAGCAGAGTGCATGGGTAATGAGTCTCAAAGACTATTCCTTAACCTTGAGCTGAGCAGCTGGCCTTTGGCAGTCCATGTGGACACATACAGATGGAATACCATGTAAATATCTACAACTGCTTGGCAACCCTGGTGGAACCATTGAAACATAGGGCCTGGGACTTAAAAGAATCTCCACAAATGCATGTTAAAAGAATGAATCTATCTGCATGAGGCATGATATAGAGACTAGTAAGATCACAGGATTTTAAGCTATTCCAACCTCAGATCAAATACCAACCCTAACTATTGTAAGTAGGTTGTGTTGGGAAGGCTGCTTCCACTCTCTGAGCCTGTATCCTCATGTATACGATGGGGATGATAATACCCATTCTGGGATAAGCCATTAGGCTGAGATAACATGTTTCTATGGATGTAGGTATGCATGTATATATATAATTTATTTATATCATGTAATAGCCAAGATTCTAGATTCTAACTTTCAGAAACCAATTCTAGCTAAGCTAAGAGAGGATATAGCTTTAGAATTCAGGGATTTAAAGCTAGATTTTAAGTAAAAACAGATACTGGGGATAAATGTCAAGACTCTATCTTTGATCTCTTCCTCCTTCTCTGCACCTGCTTTATACCCCATTCTCTTTTCCTAGAGAATCACAATTCTGGAGGTTGCACATTACTCTTCCAACCACCTCCTTCAGACTAACAGTCTCTGAGTCTTAACTTCATTTGCAAATTCATGGGAGAGAGGATCTAAATGTCCTGGTTTCAGTCATATGTCCATTCTAGCCCAATTTACAGTGACCCGAGGACAGGCTCACATCTTACAAAAGCTACTGTGAAGGCATTGTAGATCAGGTTGGAGACGGGCTTTCCAGATGGAGAATCACTGTGAGCTGAACAGATGCACTGTAAGTTTATAGTCAGTCTCTAAAAGGTCCTCCAAAAAGCATTCAAAACAGAAGTAAGATATGTAAAGTACCTGACACAGTGCCTGGCAAATAGCAGGCATTAGATAAGAGGCCATAATTACTATAGAGATGAAATATAAAGATACATCTATGTCTTCACTGAATCAGCTTTCACTGAGCCCCATATGATAATTTTAACACTGGGCTTGTGCTGGAACTAGGAAGTGACAATGGTCCCAGCCATTAGGAAGTCCACGGTCACACAGAACAGGGTGACTGCCTTGTTCATCTCTCCTTAGTCCCCCAAACATCATCCTTTAAGAAAAGATTCCTCTTTCCAAGATATAGTAATTTTGATATGTTTTGCAACTCAAAAGAGATGTTCTTTCTATGCAATTCTCACAGTAAATTAATCTCATCTTTCTAAGCAAGTAAGCATCCTGATTTGGAACAATCCCATGCTTGTGGTTCTTTCATAAAAATATCTCAAAGGGCTTTCCAAAGGTGCATTAGTGCTGTGAGACTACCACGAAAACTGAAGCAAAGGGGGAACCGAAAGTCTCTCTTGCTGATGAGAGACAGAGAGAGAGAGAGAGAGTGGGTTAGTGGATACCACATTCCCTTCTCCAGCCAATGATAAAACCCCGAATAACTGGAAAGTCTCATTGTAATCAGGATTACACATCCACCAGCCATAAAATATAAAAACAAATCACCTGTATCATGTTGTCCAATTGTCACAAATTAAACACAAATACTCAAGATGAAACAGAAAAATCAGAGGACTTAAAATACAGTAAAGATGGAGGAAGAGGAGAGAGGAGCGTTCACAGAAGTGGCTCCGTTCCAGGGCACAGGGAGATACCAGGATCAAGAAGGTGGTTTTCCCAGAGGGAGGCTTATCCATTGCAATCTGCATGTGCTGACCCCTGCGATTTCCCCAAATGTGGGAAACTCAACTGCCTAATTCATGGTAGTCCGGCGGGGGGGGTGTCCATGCTTTTCCCTGATGATTAAATGTTAAAAATGGTAAATATGGGTTTCTGGCCTGGCCTCACCATCTTCTGCATGCATGCCCTTGGATAAGCCTCTTTGTCCTCACTTGTCCTCAGGTTTCTCATGAAAAAAGAGGGCCTTGAGTTTTAAATTTGCTACCACTCTTTTTCATTACAAACCAGGCATTGTGTTACATTGGCTGTGAGAGTATCAAGTTCTGTTTATTTCTCTTATTTTTGGATAAAATTAATATATATGTACGGTGGAGAATTTAAAAGACACAGATGTATGAACACGATATAAAAAATAAGCCAAACTCTACCTTCCAGCCTCTCCAGGATCCAATATTATCGCTTTTGGTTTTCTTCTTTAGAGTCTTTATTTCTCTGCGTGCACATATACTCTGTCTTCCAAAAGGGAGTGTGGATCACGTATTCAGTGTTTATACACATTGCTTATTTATACCATGAGCATGCAGGGCTGGATGTCATATCTACTGATATCCAGCATCTTCTGAACACCTTCACTGTGGGTGTAGCAACCCCTGCACCAGGCACACACAGATGCCCGCTCAATATTCCAGCCTCCTTAGCAGTTAGGAAGTAGCCTGCATGACCCAGGTTTCATTGGATGCTTGGGTCTTTCATCAGGAAGAGGGTGACAATGAAGGAGACGCCACGTGGACTCCATCTCTCGGCACGCACGCAAGAGGATGGAGCTTTCAGGAGCAGTGGTAGTGGCTCCGCGGTAGGGCCCAGTCTCAGAATTCAAGGGAAAACTTTTTGGTGCCACATTTAAAAACTGTGGGGCTATGTCTGCACCAACGACTCAGCACAGATCACACATTTTTCTTAGCTGCATGGCTTCCAGTCATAATTATCTGACTATCCTAGAGATCTCATGTGCTGATATCCTTTAGTAAATTCTCTTTGTAATTAAAGAGGTTTCTGTTCTTGGTAACTAAAAACTCTGTGACACAACTATATTCTTTTGTCAATACATTCTTGGTAAAAATGCCATTTTAAGGGCAAATATGCCATCAGATACATGCAGCAATATACATTTAACTCTTCTTTCATTTTACATTTTTAAAATACAGTTAATGCTGGTAATCTTCCCGGAATATATTTTGGTATGTAATATTATTTGAAGCTTTAATATTTTCTCCCAGATATTCAAGCAGTTACCCCAATCACAGTCATTGAAAAATGCTTCCGTTTCCTGGATGGATATCATACATGTCAAGGCTAGCATTTGCCTCTTGATTTATAATAATTCCATTATTCTGTCTGTAGCCTTTGGACTTCATACAACAATTTTAAGCATAGTATCCTTTTTTTTTTTTTTTTTAAGATTTTATTTGTCGGGGTGCCTGGGTGGCACAGTGGTTAAACATCTGCCTTCGGCTCAGGGCGTGATTCTGGCGTTATGGGATCGAGCCCCACATCAGGCTCCTCTGCTATGAGCCTGCTTCTTCCTCTCCCACTCCCCCTGCTTGTGTTCCCTCTCTCGCTGGCTGTCTCTATCTCGGTCGAATAAATAAATAAAATCATAAAAAAAAAAAAGATTTTATTTGTCGGGGGTGGGGGAGAGAGCGTGCACAAGCAGGGAGAGCAGCAGGCAGAGAGACAAGCAGGATCCCCACTGAGCAAGGAGCCCAACGTGGAACTCGATCCCAGGACCCTGGGATCGTGACCTGAGCCAAAGGCAGACGCTTAACTAACTTAGCCACCCAGGTGTCCAGCATTGTATCTTTTTACTGTGTTTAAAATATGGTAAAGGAGGGGCGCCTGGGTGGCACAGCGGTTAAGCATCTGCCTTCGGCTCAGGGCGTGATTCCGGCATTATGGGATCGAGGCCCACATCAGGCTCCTCCGCTAGGAGCCTGCTTCTTCCTCTCCCACTCCCCCTGCTTGTGTTCCCTCTCTCGCTGGCTGTCTCTATCTCTGTTGAATAAATAAATAAAATCTTTAAAAAAAAATATGGTAAAGGAAATGCTCCCATGATTCTCCTTTGTCCAAACTGTATAGGTTATTTGCACCTGCTTATTCTTCTGAATCGTCGTATGTTTTAATGACTAAGCAAGTTTTCTTGCTGTAAAAGCTTTTAGTTCTTTATGGGTGGGGTGAGCTAGAGACGATATAATTCTAGACATTAGCAACTCAGCTTTGGTTGGAAAACAATACTCTAGATTATGACCCTTCAACTTCGGTGACACCTGAATTCTACAGTCTAAGACGTCGAAGGAAGAGCTGCAGCTGGCATCACAAATGCTTTGCTGCTTTCCTCTTCAATTATTTGTTCCTCTTTTCTCTTCATGCCAACTGGGCAAACCCTCCAACGTTGCTTTCGCTCTGTTCAACGAATCCTTCCTACCACAGGAACCCCAGAGATGCATGAGACCTTCCTCAGCAACAGATCTTTGAACAAGTTAACCTCTGCGGACTGTGACCCTCCCCATCACAGGAAGCTGTCCTCTGGCTCCCTCGTATTTACCAACACAGACTTCGGTTTTGGTGTCATATTCTAACAGGAAATCTTTTGCCAGGCCATGACGTCTCTGGCTGGATGTGAAATAGTGCAGATAACTATAAACACCGTCATTCAAAAGCCCAGCAAATAATGCTTGAAACATCTCAACGGAGGGCCATCAGTCAGCCTGAATTGCCCTCCCTTTAAAAATTATGCTTTTATTTAGTTTTTTGAAGGCTGGGGTTAAATAAGTTAAAATCCAATACAATCTCTAATAGAACTGGGACTTTTAGCCCCAGGCTTTTTCTATAATCAAAGGTTCTCACGTGCTGGTTCTATTTTAAACATCTGATTAATTATCTCAGGAATTATAATGACCTCAGATTTTAGTCTCTGCAATCATTTTTTGGCACAGTTTAATTATTTATTTAGTAGTTATGATATGCAGAACCGGCCCTGGAAGAATAGGATTGAATGAAAGAGCAGAATGAAATCTCCATTTCAAAAACAAATTGTTGGGGGGAAAAAATCAAAGATTTCTGATAACTCCTGTCTTCCTATACTATATTACAGACATATCTTTCTCATCCAGAAATGGAGAAACACCAAATGGTGGATGTCCACTAAAAGTAAAATAAAAACAATGCACTTCTATGTAGCTTATACACGTCCTTGAATTTCTTGAAGAAGCCAGAAGAGGGCAGAAGATGCTGTACATAGGATATATTTGCATAAAAAAATCTCCCTTAAATTGAGATCTGAAATCCTATTTCAAAGGAAAGTGAAGGTGTTTTGCGGTAACTAGTTTCAAGAGATCACAGCTCAGTCAGAATCAGGCACATTACACGACAGGGCAACTGTGGGTTTTTTTTATTTCCAACTCCGCCAACTCTCCTAAACTCTTACCTTCTGAACCCGATAGTTTAACGAAAACAGAAAAGCCAACATTTATTCAGTCACGACATCTGCTGCTTACATTAATCATCTTGCTTAAATGTGCAGACACAGGTGAGGTTCTACTACTAGTCCCGTTTTACAGATGAAGAAACTGAAGTTTGCAGAGGTTAAGTCACAGGTTCAGTGTGAGAAAGCTGTAAGTCACAGCACTTGATTTTAAATTCAAGCAGTTACACTCCGCTCTGAATGTTTGTGTCTCCCTAAAACTCATGTATTGAAATCCTAACCCCCAAGAGTGACGGTATCAGTAGGTGGAGCCTTTACTAGGTGATTAGGTCTGGAGGATGGAACCCTTGTGAAGGACATTCATGCTCTTAAGACTCCTACCATGTGAGACGGTGCAAACTCTGAGCCAGGAAGAGGCTCTCACCTGATCCTGCTGGCACCCTGATCTCGGACTTGCAGCCTCCAGAACTGTGAGAAATAAATGTTTGTAAGCTACCCAGTCTGAGGCATTTGGTCCTAACAGCTCAAATAAACTAAGACCAACTCCAAAATCTACACCCCATCCCGGATCCATACCTTCTTCTGCATAACAATGACCGCGTGACCATTCCAACAGGACCAGGTACAATTACCTACTTTTCAGGTAGTCCTGAAAATGAACTGATCTTTCCTAAGTCTGATGTGATCCTTTAAAAAGCTGGGTTAAGGGGCACCTGGGTGACTCAGTGGTTAAGCGTCTGCCTTCGGCTTAGGGCGTGATCCCGGGAGTCCTGGGATTGAACCCCGCATCAGGCTTCCTGCTCCGCTGGGAGCCTGCTTCTTCCTCTCCCACTCCCCCTGCTTGTGTTCCCTCTCTCGCTGTCTATCTCTCTTTCTGTCAAATAAATAAATGAATAAATAAATAATCTTAAAAAAAGAAAAAGAAAAAAGCTGGGTTAAAAAGCGAACAAAAACCCAACTTAAAGGCAACTCTGCGCACAGAGCCTACTGTGGGTAACTGGGAAGTGTGTGGTCTGGCTGGACAGCTCCTTCCTTTCCACCTGGAAGGCAGGGCAGAGCCTCTGCCAGGCAGCTCCCATTTTCAACAGCAGCAAACTGTGCTTCCTCCCCTGCTCCTTCCCTGTTTCCTCCTATTAGAACAATCTCAGTTAAACCAACTGGCTTGCCTGGACCTGATATTCTCAGCTTGTGCTATCCTTCATCTCTGGCACATTTGCATTTGAAGAAAGATCAGTCCCTTTACAGTGTCGGGCAAATAAATTTATCTGATGGTAGACTTTTAGTGGTGGGTGACTGGGGTGATAGTAGGGGCAAATATTCTTACCATCAGATGTCTGATTCCCATGAAACGACATCGTGAGTCCAGAGCCTTTGTTCTTACTATTGAAGAAAAGAGATGACGATCTTTGCTAGAGGATCCAGGTGTGGGAGCCAGAGCTGAGAACCATCTGCTTGTTGTTGGGGGCCTGGAAAAAGATACATTCTGAACTGGACATAACAGAGGCTGGAAATTAAAAGTCAGAGCTGTTTGTAAAAGTCTGCTAGATTGGACTCTCTGTGTTCCGTATCCAAAAACCCCTGCTTATCTTCAGTCAATACCCTGAGATTCCCAGCATCATAGTTAACTGATTGAACTATGGGGTTAAATGCCTACCTGTGGGATAGGCATTACACAATGGCTCGCTGGGTGATGGATAGGGCACTGGGGCTACCCCCGAAGACAAAGCCAGCAGTGAGAGGAAGGGAGAGAGAGACAGACACAGAGAAAGACACACAGAGAGAGAAACCCTGGGGAATCTCATCTACACGATATATACTGAAAGTCACTTAAATGGGCTATCGAATTCCTTTCATTTTTAATTGTGTCTTTTAATTATTTCACTATAATTATTTTATGCCATTGTATGTTGTTTTTGTTTATCTTAATAAAGAAGGAGGGACAGAAAGAAGAAAGGCTGGAGGGAAAGAAGGAGAGATGAGACAGAGAATGAGGCAGGGGAGAGAGGGGAGATGAGGGAAGGAGAGAGAGGAAGAGAGTGGGGAGCATAAAGGAGAGCCAGCACTCTGAAATGCTGAAACAGAACCACCTAGATTGGAAAGGGAGCCCCTGAGCCCAAGTTACCTCATCTCTAAAATGGGAATGATAATATATCTACCCTCCAGTGTAGCTGAAAGATGATATGAAGAAGCGTATGCAAAAAGAAAAAAAAAAATGCCCCCCCCCCAAAAAACTCAGAATAACTCCTGGCACACAGTAAGTACTTGATGAATGGTAGTGATTATTATTATTATTAGCTTCTAGCTCCTATAACCCTTAATAATAGTCAAAACTCTATAGAAATCTATTTCCTCTTGTACCACAAAAGAAAAACTAAGTAATTTTGCTGAACTGTAAATGCACCAAATTAAATGCCCAGGCATAAGAATTAGCATAAGCAATATCTCTCCACAAAATTGGCACTCAATATCTCTCAGCACATAATCTTTACCATCAAAGGAATGAGCTACCTAAAATAAGCACATTAGTCAGCTACCAGAGACAAGCAATGTTAATATCTACAGCAAGCTACAAATTATCCAACAACCACAACACATGTTTTTAGAAGAAAATCTCAGAGCACAGAAAATCACACTTGAGTGGTACAAGGCTCGAGCTACAATCAGCTTCCAATGAGGACCGTAGGGGGCATCCCAACTGGATGGGGGCCAGCGGCTCAGCCAGTGCAAGAATTCAGCAGAGTCAGGACAAAGGAGATAGAAGTTTACTGAATACGCTGCATGGGAGCAGAGGGCAGGACCGCAAAGGAGAGACTGTCGGCCATGAGGTGATGGCGAGGGGCCACAGTTACAGGGTGGAGGGAGGGAGTATGGGGAAGTACGGAATCTTCCTTTTTTTGGTAACTGCCTGGTTGTAAGTAGCCCATCGGTTAGTTAGGGCCTATGGCTATCTCCAGGTGGGTCGCTTAGTGAGCCTGTTCGCATTCAGCTCAGCTTAGTGGTCACTGGGGACCCTTTTGCCTCACTCCTGTTTGCATTGCTCAAGCCTGTTGCCTAAAAGCAGCCTCTACAGACAGCCCTGGAAAAGGAGCCAGGAATAGGGAGAGCTATGTGCTTGTTCCTATCTATAACTGTAAAGTGGAACACTGAAGTTTATTTAATAAGATAATTTTAATATATTTTAAATCTGATATTTTTTCAGGTCTCATACCCATCTTAATACAAATCTAAAATGTAAGCCAGCATCTTTCAGGACCAAACATTTGACCTAGTGCTAGTCTTGATCACTACTACCCACCTTTCTCTTTAACCAGGGTAAAGTATTTATGAGATCAATTTATACTTTTAGAAAAGAAAGCAGGGAAATCACACTTAGGTCATTTTCTAATAGTCTCATTTCGTACATAGAGTCAAATGACTTACCCAAGATACCACTTTTAGTTAGTAGCAAAATTAGAATTAGAACTTCACTCATCAGCTCATAAACTGGCCATGGCTCAGTTTGTGTTTCCATTTCCTCTTGCTTAAATATTGCAGCAAGGTCCTATATTAACTCCCTGCCACCCACTGCCCCTTCTCCATTCCACCCATGAGTCCACGTAGTTTTCCTTAAGTATAAATTTAATCTGGACACTCTTCCTGCTGGCAACACTTGAATGACTCCCCCAGAGTACTCAGTACACAGTCAAAATTATTTCACATGACATTCAAGGCCTTGTGCGATTACATACCCTGTTAACTTCTTCCCCGCCAGTACTCTCCTACCCCCCACCCTCCAGCCTTCCTGAGCTGCATGCAGTCCCTGAACCAGACCCCTGTCTTCCAAGCCTCTTTACCTGGTGCTTCGCTCCTGCTTGAGTACTTCTTCAGTGGCTCAAATTTACACTGCCAAGGTCAGAATTCCCTTCCTCCTCACCCATTTGACTGGTCTGCGGTCCTTCCTTTGCACTCCTGTGTATTTCTTTTATGGCAATGAGCATATGTGAGTGCAGAAGCCTCTCAGATTCTTTCTCCCCCCTCCCACCCCCCCACCCCCCACCCCCGCACTAGACTGTCAGCTCCTTGAAGGTAGGAACCATATCTTATTCATCATTATATTCACAATGCCTAGAACAAAGCCTGACACACAGTGAAAGTTCAATAAATATTTTTAATCCGATGCCTTAACTCCCAGGCCTGAGGTCTTTCTAGTATTCTACCATATCTCCCTAGCACTTAATTATCTACTATTTGCTTCACATGGATTAGTCACAGCTCATCAATTATATGATAAGCAACTCAAGGGCACAGATAGTGTTTTACTCATCATTCTTATCTCCTTCAGGGCCAAGGCTACATTAGGCAGCTTGCTATTGCTAAAGGAGTTCTTTAAAAAAAAATTTTTTTTAATCCAAAGAATACTTTCTTCATATGGAATTTTAGTTAGAATGGCACATAAAAATCGAAGAAAGAAAAAAGAGGGCAAGAAAGATGCTCTGGGTCAAATGGGGTCTGCAGATACCCAAATCGCCCCTGAAGCTCCATCTCTAATAGTGCACTTTTCAAATTGTGCGTCAAGCTCCATTAGTGGAGAGTAACATTAATTTACTGAGTCTCAATCTGCATTTACAAAAATGCAAAAGAAAAGATCAGGTTCCATTATATGCAGTACAGATAAGTATTGTTATGGGAAATTATTATTCTGCTATTATTTACTTGTACGTGGATTTTACCTCCTACTATTTCCTAGTCGAGAGAATTGAGGAGAGATCTCCTGTACAGCATTGTGCTGATAGCTGACAACACTGTATTGTGCACTTGAAAACTGGTGAAGAGGGCAGAATCTCTAGTAAGTGTTCTGAGACCAATAAAAAAGAAAAAAAATGTTTTTTTAAAGCTTGAAATCCACTATTTGAAAATGTTTCTTGGGGCACCTGCCGGCTCAGTTGGTAGAGCACGCAACTCTTGATGTCAGTTTGTAGGTTCGAGCCCCCTGGTGGGTGTAGAGATTACTTAAAAATAAAATCTTTCAAAAATAAATAAATAAAGTGCTTCTTAAAGCATGGGTAAAAACATCAGGTTTAGTACAGTTGTTCCAAATGTTGGTTCACTTCAGGGCTCTGATGCGGGATTTGATGGAAATACAGAGTCCCAGACCCCACTACTGAAGACTCCATTTCAATAGGTTGAGGCTCAGTCCAGGCATCTGTTTTTATCAAGCTTCCAAAGTCATTGTGAAACACACATAAGTTTGAAAACCACTGGAATAGTGGAAAGGACACACATAGGATCAGAGTCCCAAAGTGGAAAGAATCTGAAAGTGTGTCTGCTTCCCTGATGTTTGAATATACACCCTCTGTTTGGACACCCCCCTGAGATGGGATGACTCACAGCATTCTAAGACAGTCCCCTCTGTTTCTGGGTGGCTTGCACCCTTCACCTTGATTCCTGTGCCCAACATGATAAATTTAAATCTTCCTACCAGATAACAGCTCCTTATTTATGGCACACCTAGCCTCAATTTTCTTATCTATCAAAGTGGTTGAAAGAGGTTCACAAAAGATCATGGTCAAATGTATATGAATGGACATCATAAAATGTAAACTATAATGTCACAAATAGTTCATTTATTACTATAGTTGGAGCACAGTAGATATTTTTTCACTGGCTGAGAGGTGATACACATGCTTCCATTTTACGTTCCAAGCTAAGCATTGCCCTCTTCTTTCCTTCCAAATTAACTATGAGATTAAGCTCCATAAAGCAGGGGCCCTGCTTTGCTCCCCATACAGCACTGGTGCTCAGCACAGTGCCTGCTATTAAGTAAATATCTATAGATGGAATGAACCCACAAGACAGAACCAAAACTCCTCTAAGTGTGGTATATATATATATATATATATATATATATATATATATATATATGGTCTATGTATATGCATCTATGTATACACATATATGTCGATGAACTGTGTCTCCATAGACCTTTTCTTGGTCTCTCTCAGCCTAGAGCTTACTCCTTCAGTCTTTATATAAATATATATTTTATTTGAGAGAGAGCACACAAGAGCAAGGCAGGGAGGGCAGAGGGAGAGGGAGGAAAGGCAGAAGCAGACTCCCCACTGAGAAGGGAGCCCAATGCGGGGTTAGATCCCAGGACTTCAAGATCATGACCTGAGTCGAAGGCAGATGCTTAACTGACTGAACCACCCAGGTGCGCCTCACTCTTTTAGTCTTGCACACCAATCACCTATGCACACATCCTGAAGGAAGTATTAGAGGATGGATAGAGCTCTAAATAAATTGTTCACAGACCCACAACTTCCTAGCAATCTTTAATGTCACTTGCAGTAGAAATGACATGAAATGGCTCTCTCACTCACAATGATCTGAGCAGCTCTAAAATACACCAAATGGCACAAATGAATTCCGAGTCAAGCAAAGGCATTTTTGTGCACACACTTTTCCCAATCATGGGTAAAACTTGGATGCTACAGCCTGAATTTATTACTTGCCAAAAAAAAAGTATTTTTGTTTTGTTTTGTTTTCAATAAACATGCTCCTTAAACAAGGAGGAATCTGGGTAAATTTCAACCCTATGCTCTCATATAGATTATTGTCTAAATCTATTAAAATGTTACAGGAATAATTCTTTTGAAAACATTTCAAGTATGTTTTAGTCCATTTTGTTGACTGTAATGCAATAGTGAGTAAATGTGAAAGTTAAAGTATCATGCCTTTGCTCTTTCCTACTTTACAAACAGTTGGTCTATTTGATTATATTGGTGAAAAAGATTGCTGCTGGTCTGAATCTTGGAGCATTTTTTCTGAAGCTAATCTAACATAAAATAGTCCTTATCCATGGAGTGTGGTAATTTGAGCCTCACTCCTGGCAAAGATAGACATGTAAAAATATAGAAACCACAATAATAATAATACTTAATGTCCCAATGACTAAGTGGGTTAGTCCCTCAAAGACAACTAGACAATTCTTTTTTTTTTCCTTTTAAGATTTTATTTCTCTATTAGAGAGAGAGAGAGAAAGGAAGCATGAATGAACTGGGTGAAGGGCAGAGGGAGAAGCTGACTCCACTGAGCGGGAAGCCTGTGGCAGGGCTTGATCCCGCAACTCTGAGATCACGACCTGAACTGAAGGCAGAGGCTTAACTGACTGAGCCACCCTGGTGTCCCTAGACAATGCTTTTACATGTAAAAGAGGTGGAGACATTTTACATCATTTGAACAACAAAAGCTAATGCACTTCTATTCTCCTCCAATTGTTGTTCTACTCCCATCTTGCCCAACTCTGCCTTTTATTTGTTGACTTAGCCTTACCCATCCATCAACAATCTTAAAGTAAAGCTTAGTTTCAAAGAATATACATATATACCCACAATATAAATATTGCTATAAAAACCATTTTACAAATAAATCAACAATATTTAAGAGAATTCAAGTAATTTTTCAAGATTCAATTGCTACTAAGTTGCATAATTGAGAACTACTATGCCAGCAAAGCCACTGTTGTGTGTGTGGATGCACATGCATGTGTGTATCATATCATAAAGCATAAGCCTTAGTTACCATGTTGCTAGGTAAGGTTGCTGTGTGCTCTCAGCCAAATTCCCATTAAAATGCCTAAATCAGATACACGGCCAGCTACATAATTTGATGGGCTCCAGTGAAAAATGAAAATACGGGCCTGTTGTTCAAAAATTATTGCTAATTGCAAAATGTTGACAGCAGAGCATTAAAGCAAGTGTCAGGTCATGCGGGAATGCACCAATCACACATCTAAGACGCTGGCCCTGAATGTGTAATAGATTTAGGGTGAGGCATTGATTGAGATTATAGACTAGTGTAGACATTTGAGTTGACATATTAATCAGATTCTGCCTCAGTGGCTTAAAACTACAGTATTTCCTCACTCCTTGGTCAATGAGTCAGCAGTGACTTACCTGGGCCTGAGTTCAGGTGTGACCTCTACATCTTCCGTTCTAAAACCAAATCTGAAGAAGCAGCTACCTGGCACATAGTCTCTTCATGGCCACGGCAAGAGTACAGGCCAAAACATCCAAGTGCCTTTAAAGCCTCTGCCGAGTCACATCTATTCACCTTCCAGTAGTCAAATAAAATCACAGGACCAAGCTCAAGGTTGGTAGGGTGAGAATGAGAATACTGCCACGGAAGTGGGAAGAAGAGTATCTCCTAAACAATCATATAGTCTGCCTTCATATAGTACTCTACTGAGAACTGTATTACTGAATAATGTAGGCACTAGTGTTTGAAGAAGGTTTGGTTCTTTGCTGAGATTCCAGGTTGGCCCCAAATGCTAAAGGCATTGATTGGTTTGTCTGACAATTCTAAAGACGGTTTAAAGACAGGGATTAGGAGTGAGAGAAAAATGGATTTAGGAGGGAAAAGATAACCCTAGGACATGTAATTTGTTTCCATTCTCTGAAGCTGAAGAAAGAAGGACCTGAAAAGACAAATGAGTCAAGTGTGGTAAATCCCACAAGAAGGAAAGCCTAGGATTTCATTCATGGACATAATGTCTTTAGCCACAGAGTTGGTGGACCTACCCACATACAACTGGAGCAGACAGAAAAATATGAGAGGGGCATGGCAGACTTAAGGAAGTGCTCAACAATTAGCCTACGCTTCTACCACGTGGCATGACAAGTTACCTATGGCGGTAGGCACCTGGGGTTCACATTGCATGGCCTCCCCAAAGGGGCACCTTCTGGACTAGATCACAACAAAGGTTTGAAGAAACAACTGGAACAGAGGCTTAGGAGAATTAGGGATGAAAGAGCTGAGTGCAGTCAGAGGGATCAAGGGACTACGAAAGGAGGAGTCCACCACAAGAACTATGTAAAAGAACCAACAAATATATGCCCGAGGAAGAACCAGAAGTTCAGCACTTTCTGCACAAGAGGAAAGTAAGACAGCTATCAACCTCAAAGAGCAAACAGCCATCAAAGTGTACAGCCATTACTACTGAGAAAGAGTGAGACAGAGAACCTGACGTTAGGTAATATCCTCTTTCCCTCTCCCTCTTTCTTACTGTGACACTGGGGAAGTAAACACAGAAAAGAGGGTCAGTTTTGTATAGCAAGAAGAGAAAATGGGATGTACATAGTCCTTCTCCATTCCAAGTCCTCGATTAGAACCACAGTCTAATCTCCCCCTGGGGGAATAGGAGAGCTTTAGGGAACATATGAAGAGAAAATCTTTAAATAGACCAGACGAAGTCATGGCAGTTGAAATGAGTCTGTTTTAATAACTGAAAGTACTTGCAATGTCCTGATACTGGAAGGAGATGTCATGAACAAGCACACTGGGCATCAGGAAAGGGGATCTCTCAGAGCACTTAGTGCAGTGAGGTTTCACGGGTTTCTTTCCCTTCACAAAATCCAATAGGTTATGAGATCATATTTTTTTAAAAAGGAGTTTGGGGAGGTCAAAATCAATGTTTTGAACACGGAATATAATGTCTTTTCCTTTGGAAGACCCCCTGCAAGGAAAGACAAGAGGACAAGGAAAGATTCCAGTTGCTGAGGTAGAAGTTAATACACTTGCATAGCATAAGAGAGGAATGAGGTTTGGGGTAGACAGAGAGTTCTTTTTTTTTTTTTTTTAAGATTTTATTTATTTATTTGACAGAGATGGAGACAGCCAGTGAGAGAGGGAACACAAGCAGGGGGAGTGGGAGAGGAAGAAGCAGGCTTCCAGCGGAGGAGCCCGATGTGGGGCTCGATCCCAGAACTCCGGGATCACGCCCTGAGCTAAAGCCAGACGCTTCACAACTGAGCCACCCAGGCATCCCTAGACAGTTCTTTACTAGAATCACACCCACTTCAAGTCGCAGTTGGCTGTTGAGAAGATTAATATTAAAATACTCATGGTCATGAGCAATTATTTTTATAGACATTTTTAAGTAGATTCAATACATCTCTGCAAGGCAACATCAACTCTCACTTTTGCATCGACTACAATATGCTATCTTGAGTTAGACAGAAAGGGTTGGTAGAATTACAGTTGGTTTGCCAAGAATTCCCCAGGACCTGCATGGGAATGTGTCATTCACATAAACACCATCCAGCATGCCTTTCTCCACCGAAGACAGTTGAGAACTGGAGCAGCAGGTAGCCACCCCCTCATTCTACACACAACATACTACTATTCACTCGCTCTTCCTGAAATACACAGCAGTTAGAAACATTAGAGCCACAGAGAGAATGGATTAGTGCAGACTCCCTACAGAAGACATTTTCCCTAGTGGCTTCTCAAACAAGATTGGGAGTAATTTGTAAGAGTCAGCTATGCAATAATACCGCATAACAAATCACCATAAAACCTCAGTGGCTCACGAGGAGCATTTAATTTCGCTTCTCAGAAAGACTGAGAGTTGGTTAAGATGGCTTTGCTTCAGGCTGTAGGTGAGTTTGTGCTAAATGATACAGAAAGCACAGTGGTTTGGTAAGCAATAGGAAGTCTGCCCTCTGGTTCATTACTTGAGGGAAAACCTTAGAATAACTTGGCAGAGAATAAGGAAATGAATTGGGAGCCCAATGGGTAAACTGAGGCTTGTATGTTGCTAATTTGTAAAGTTGAGATAAATTATAATTATTTAAAATAACTAACAGCTTTCACTAATAACAGAATAATAGTTTGTGAAATAGTAAGCACTTAGTATCTCATTCGATTATTGATTCCCCATTAAATATTGTACATGTCTGCAGACCAACGCATACTCACTAAAGAGAGGCCATGCAGTGTGGGGAAAGAGAATGGGTATTAAAGCCGGGTGTGACTGTTATAATTACTATATAATCATTAGATTGTGGCATTATATTCCTAACGGTGGTCATAAAGATGAAATAAGTATGAACAACAGAGCTAAGAAAACCAGGATATAAATCTGAGTTTAAGGCTTTGTACAAATGTAACCTCTGGAAAGACACTTCCCCTCACTGTCCCTTACCTCACTTATAGATGCTAGTAAGAATGTGGGAGGAGGAAGGACAAGAAGGAACATTCTTTCCTTCCCCATCCAAAGTTCAGGATTAAAAAACAGAGTATACACCTCCAGGACATACTGCTGAGTGAAATCAGCCACTCTCGCAAGGACAGATGCTGTAGGATTCTGCCTCTGATGAGCAGTCTCAAGAATCAAATTCATAGAAGTAGAGAACAGAGTGGTGGCTGCGGGAGGCAGGTAGGAGGGGATACGGGGAGGTGTTGGTCAATGGGTATGAAGTCTCAATAATGCGGGATGAACACACTGTAGAGATCCACCGTACCACGTTGTGCCTAGAGTTCACAACACTGTACCTCCCTCTTACAATTTTGTTCAAAGGACAGATGCCATGCTGTGTTCTTACCACGCCGAAAATTTTTAAAAAGCAGAGCAGTAGGCAAGGAAACTTTCTGAGATGATAAATATTCATTACCTTGATTGTGCAGAGAATATCATGGGCATATTACGTATGTGCAAACTCATTAGGCTGTATACACGCAACATGCGCAGGGGGCTGTTTCTGTTTATAAGTCATACATCGATAAAGCTGTTAAAAATGAAAGACAGAATATAGAATTTGGAAGGTAAATATGACAATTGTGCTTTGTTATGATAAAGCTGATTGGAGGAGGCAGCTCATAAGAAGCTCTAACTGACCTGTTAGCATTTCTCCCCCAGTGAGACAGAATTACCTGCCCTGCCAGGCTGAACAGCTTTAGTCCTCCCCAGTACATCCACTGTTCCTCTGGTGATTCTCCTGGGACCAGCAGTAGACAGCAGTTTGTACCCCACTTGCCTCCAGAAAGTTCAGAAGTGTTTCACAACAGCACATTCCTTAATTCCAAGCTTGAAAATGAACACCTGATTCCATTTCTCATCTCAACCTATGCAGTCAAGTTGGCCAGCATATTTTATCAGAGGTTAGATAATGACCTGAAGGGATAGCATGAACTCCAGGAAGACAAAGCCAGCAAAATAACCCCCCCCAATTTAATATAATCTCCCTTCCCTTATCAAGTTTCTAGTGGATATTAAAAAAAAAAAACTATATGGTAAGATTCAAGTAAATGAAATCCCACAGGTATTATGGTCCTTCTGGATTTCTATTCTACCCGTCTCAGGTAGAACAGTCACTCACATTTCTTGGTAGAGGGATGCTCCTTCGAGGGTAGAAACCTGGGGTTTTTTTACTACAATGGATGCAAGTCTCTTAAAAACACTAAGACAGAGTGAATTTGACTCCCAGTCTCAGAGGTCTTTGACCTTTTTTAAACTCTATTTTGAAAGAACTGAGAACCTATAAGAAGAAATGCTGTATGTAGGGTTGCCAGGAAAACAATGAGCATTCAATAAATTTAAATTTCATGTAAATGATGAATAACTGTTTCAGTAGAAATATGTCCCCAATACTACTGCAAATAAAATACAAAACATCCAGGTAAGTTTGAGTTTCATATAAATATTTTTTTTAAATTATGAATCTATCCCATTCAATATTTAGGGCAAATCTGTAATAAAAGTATATTATTTATCTGAAATTCAAATTTAACTTGGTGTTCTGTATTTTTATTTGCAAAATCTGGCAACCCTACCTGTATACTCTTCACTCCAGATTCTCCAAATGTTAGCATTTTACCATGCTTATTTCATCATTCTCTCTCTCAAGAAAAAAAAAAATGTGTAAGTTGAAAACGTGATTTCTCTCTGCCTCCGTAAAAAGAATATTCTCTTACATAACCACAATATAGGAAAATAAGGAATCAGGAATTTAATACTGACTCCACAGTATTATCTAACCTCTGGCCCTCATTCAGACTTCACCAACTGTCCCACTAGTGTCCTGTTTCCTACGCTGGATCCAGATCATGCACTTTGTTCAGCTGTCATGTCTAGTGACACGCTCAGCCCGGCAGAGCATCTCTTTGTCTTTCATGTTCCTTGTCTTTCAAACGTTTTCTTGATCTTTCATACCCTTGGCAGTTTTGAAGACTACAGGCCAGCGATTTTGTAGACTCTCCCTCAATTTTGTCTTGCATGATGTTTCCTTACGATTAGATTCTGATTATACATATTTGGCAGGAATCCTACAAAGTTCTGTTATATTTTTCTCAGTGCATCATACCAGGGTGACTCCCTTTTTAAAGAGCACGAAATGATCATAGGAAACACACGTTTGTCACGGCAACAGGTCTCTCTCTACTGTATTTAGAAACAGAAGCAGAGGCCCATCCCCTAGTTCAGCGCTCTGAGCATGATGTCATCACCACCCAGGTATCTGTATAATTCAAATCCATCTTTCGCTGAAGATCAGAGATTCGCTTCTATCTGAGGCAGCTGGGTAGGTGAAATAAACATTGCTTTCTTTATCTCTGAGGTACTAATCAAGCTGTGTCCCTCATCCCTGATTTGTGAGTGTAAACTTAATCTACAGAAACTTCTATTCAAGAGATTCAGCGGTTTCTACACGTGCTCTATCAGGGAAAAACCACACACAAAACAGCAGTCTACTTGGATGCACTTACGCATTTTAAAGACTTGGAATGGGTGGGCATTCACAGGCACCTGGTCCTCTTAGACTTGCTCTTCTTCCTTGTCCAGGATATCCACAACCCTTTCATGTCTCATTTCCCCGCAAGTGGTAAGTTTCTGCCACGCTAGGACTGAACACAGGGCCAAGGTCTGCTCTACCACTTCTAAGCAGACAAATTCAGGCTGGCACTAATGTGCCTACTGCCACTCGTTCCTGCTATAGCCTTTCCTGAGCTTAGAAAGCCCCCCTCATGGGAAAGGTTTCCACTTCCTTCTTGCCTGAGGTTTTGGTGAAGATCATTCTCAACAGATTCAGGTGATGCTTCTGATATTTCAGCTCCCCAGTGGCACCATGACAATGAATGCCTTTGCCATGTTTTCCTTTCTGGTACCCTGCCCTTCCCCGACTTTTAATTTTCTGGACTTGACTAAGTTATGCTATTTCAATGGCTACCAAAATATTTTCAACATTTTTGCCCACAGTGAGTGAAATATGGATAGACTTCTAATGCTTTCCTCTATGGACTCTCTCCCTTTGGGGGAACTTCAGCTGGGATTTTCACAATATTATCCTGTCCCTTTCCTTCTCTCCCACAGTAAGAACCACTGAATCTGAGGACTTCTGCTCTTTCTCGCTTTTTGCATTGTTTTCAGGCCTCCGTTTTAAAATTATTTTTATTTTTAGGAGCTTATATCTGCAGAGTTCATCCTGTTTCACCCTCCATTTTGAAGAGACGAGATATCCGTAATTTGGGATCTGCCAAAAGAATTCACTGTTTAAACAAACATCATCCAAGCTCAACCCTTTTGAGATGGAAAAACTCAGGAAGTTCTTCTCCCTGCAGAACATCAAGTCACTCGGGCCTCAGCTTGGTCTATTCTTTCCCATGTTTCATCTTTCCACATTTCCATAGAGTTTTAACTTCATAACTTTCTTAAACTTAATTCCTCAGGCCCCAGAGAGTACTTCATCTTTCCCTAATGATATCTATGTCAACTTAGTAATCATCTCCTAGAGCTTGAGCTTATCTACATGGATCCTCCCATTCCTCCCCTCTCAAATCTCTCCATTTCATTCTTTTTGTGTTTTTAAAGGATTCTTCAGAGAATGATTCCAACAGCTCTTACAGCCTCTTTCTACAATGTTAAGAGGATACCTCTGAATGGTTCCTCTAGAACTCATGAGAGGGGGAGATGTTGTCTTTCCTGTACTGTTATATTTGCTCTGGTTCTAGCCACCCTTTCTTCTCTAAGGATAATTAAAATGTCTGCCTTTTTTCTAGTTCCCTATTAAAAGCAGTTCAACCTGGACTCATTCTTTTCCCTTTCAAGTGTATTTAGCCCAGCTTCCAATATCTAATTTCCTGTGTAAATCTATCTAGTCTACATATCAATCTTTCTCCTGTGAAAAATCTCTCTTCTTTCAGTTTAATTATGTTATGTGTCCTCCCCCACCCCCTTCATATTATTACCTCATCTCTCTAATCCTGGTATTAGAGTGAAATTTAGGTGTTTTTTTTTTTCCCCTAAGCAATCCAATTCCTCCTTGATTTCCCGAGCAAAATGGATTCTTTGAGAGCGTGTTCTAACTACTAAACTTTCTGACCTTCTTTATTGGCTTCTTAGCCATTGGACTTGGAATAAAAATATATGACATTGTTTTTCTAAGTTGGGAAAAAAAAAAGGCCAACAGCCTATTTATAATAAGGGCCTTCATTCCTTTTTATAAAACATTCCACCCTCCAATAAGTAAAACCACAGTGCAAAACGCTGATATTTTAAATTATATTCAAAGACTATGTAATTAACCTATCTGGAGCCAATGTGAGACCATTTGGTAAGGGTTTAAATCTTGAGCTATGACAAAGCCTGTGAGTCAAAGAACTTAGTAGCCCCTCCCCACGGTTCTTTCTGTTGGCTCTAAAAGCTGTTCAAAATAACATCAAAAAGGTAGAGCACCTGGGACATGGAATTAGTTTACTCTAAGATGCCTGGCAGAAACCACATTCCAGTGCTGTGTGGAAGCTTGGTGTCATATCCCGGCTTACAGACACAGCTGAATCACCAAAATATTGCTCAATCTTCCTATTCCAAGAGGCCAAACCAAGAGGCATATATACAAAAATTCTGCTATTTGGAAATAATTGTGGCAAGTAATAAAAGTATTACTCTTCATTCCGACCCTGAGTTTCCTTTGCTCAGGTAAAGTCTGCACCTCAGTACTGAACACAGCACCTCATTCGCCAACGCCTTGGTGCTTCCCACTGAAGCCCAAGAGGCCTGGCTTCCTGTTAAACATTATCTCTGCATCTACAAAAACTGGACATAATTGGTAGCTGTTTCTTAGGCAAGTGGGCAGTTTTGTGTCACCTAGGCCCAAATGCTAAGACTGAAGTCACCATTCTAGGTGATATCAGCAGCCTTCACATCTGTGCCAATTTGCTCCCAGGATGTCAGCTTCTCAAGGCTGCAGACTAAGGCCCAAGATGTAGGTAAATATATAAATACTCCTTTCTTTTCTTCCTAAGAACTGATTGAGAGTTAAGCCCTCTAGTTAATATGCTAAAATGCTAAAAACACCAGTCTGATTACTGATTAAGCACAAGGGAGGTGTGCTTAGATACACAGTCATGATGGGCTTTTTATATTCACCCCAGAACTGTTGAGTCTAACCCTTCTGGTCCTTAGCACAGAGGAGAGCCTCAGCCCTCCCCAAAAGGAAGAGCATACATACTTAGGTTTGTTGCCAAGAAGGATACCTCTGAAGGCAAGCAGACCCAGATGAAAAAGTGAGAGGAGGTTAAACGAAGCTTGTTAGGTGCTTGCGCTTAAATTCAGCAATCAGATCAGTTGCCCCTCCTCCTTTGGAGAAAAATTGGGAATAAGGAGGGAGTAAAGAGACACCAGAAATATTCTTCATTTGCCATCCCAGGATGTGGGGTAGAAAATCTCATCCTGCATGAAAATGTGGCCCTCGGGAAATAGAATTTTTGCCTCTAACAAACATTTGTAATATTGTAACAATAAAATAGAGGAAAATGTTAGCAGGGAACACTTTTCCCCACTCTTCTTGGGACTCCCATTAGCATAACACCAATGATTTCCTTCCTTATTTTTCCCACTTGAAGACTAGTTACTTGTCTGATTGTTAGGAGTGTAAGGATCAGCTGGGCCTGAAGAGGTTGGCTCCTTCCATCACTATCTTTTCTCTCATTGTGTATTCTACTCTCCTATCTCTTTTCTCCATGGAATGGACCTGTAGTTTACCTTTCATTTAGGTTCAGTGTACTTGCAGGTACACTTGGCTGCATCTAAATCACATTCTCCAACAGTTTCATCAGTCATAAAGCCAACACTGTCACCTCCCGCTGTCAGTCCCCTGTGTCTGTCCCCCAGTTGCTTCTGAACTCAAGTGGAGAAAAGAGGGAGTATTGTTCATCAGGCCCCTTCAACCCCAACAGGAATGTAGAGAAAATATGTGATGGTGTCTGGCATGGGGCAGGCAATTAATAAATCTGTCTTCCCTTTTCAGCTGAAACATCTATCATACAGATTCAAAGACCATTTTTTTCCACACCCCCCATCCCCTTGCATATGATTTAAAGACTCTTCAACTGGATAAAAATCAAACTCTTTTCCACTCCTTCTATTATATTTCATGTCACTGGGTTAAAATAACACATTAGTTATCTCTGGCAAACTCCTCGAGTGTTCTTTTTCAAATCTCTCTGTCCATCTACATAATCTGGGCCCAACTTTAATGAGGTTTTGTCAACTCTCACCACTCTGAACAAGCCTGGATGAAAGAAAGGGCAAAGAACAATCAAGCAATATGGTGTAGTTAATTTCTGTGAGCCCAAAGACAGCTAATGGGACCACGGAAGCACCAAGGAGAGTGGGTTCTTTGTTATAAAATGGGTCAAATTTGTTTTCCATTATGAGTCTGCATTGTGTAACTCAGTACTGTCGTACTTCTCTGTTCTGTTCACAAAGCTTCTCTCATTCCTGCTGTGATAAAACAGGAAGGTCTGTTTTCCATGAAAACAGACTGGCTTCTCAGCCTGGAGATATGACACAATGCACATCCCAATTGCGGATGTCCCAATTTGCAGCCGCCATCCCTCTCTGGACAATTCCCTGGGCCATTCTTTAATGACAGCCTTCACATATAAGAAGAGCTATTGTACGGAAAATATACTTCTGAAGAGAGCTGAACAGGAGGAAATAACTCTAAATTACACCAAATCTATGCAGGTTGGACATTAGTAAGAACTCTCGAATAATAAAACTCTTGTTGGACATGGATCAAGGTTATGACAGTATAGGATTATCCAGGTCATCCTTAGGAATACATGGACAGAAAATCACTGTGTAGAAAGCATTAGGCCTGAATAGGGTAACTATCTGGCCTAGGTGCCATCATTCCCCAGTTCCCTAATCATGACAGACATCACTAATTGAGCTCAGAAATCCTACTGAGCCCAGACATGGCCATAGAATTACTCTCAATGTTGTGCTTCAATGGCATATTACTAATAGATCAGAGTAGACGCAGGAGATGAAAACTTGGCTATCACTATTTCAGGCCTGCAAAGAAGTCTCTGAACTTTCAGATACAGATACTGGCATTCAGCATCTTATTATTAAATATGCTTTCCTTTGATAAAATAAAGCACGTTTGTGAAATCCCCTATCCTTTCCGTATAACACATTCCAAGTAAACTGGACTACCAATAATAAATTTTCTGAAGATGATGAACCCAGAGATCTCTAGCTGAATCCTACCACACATTATATCCCAGGAAAAAAACAGGGGATGAGGGCAGGTGGTGGGGTGGGGGTGGGGGAACATGGATATTCAAAGAAAGATCATGAGATGGAAAAAAAATCACTACATAATAAGTTAAAATATTTTCATCAGCTATTATTTCAAATATTTCATAGAAAAGAGGCACTAGTTTTAAAAGCCTTTTAAGGAGGTTTTAGGAAAAATGCAAACTAACAAATAAGATGAGAGGTCATTTCAAGCAGGCATATACCAATCACTGATTAACATGGTTAAGAATGAGCAAGCACGGGCTTAAGAAAACTTAACAGAGAAAATGCAAAATCCACCAACATAATTGTGAGAGATGTTCCAGTCTGGATAGACTGCCCTAGTGGGGATATTAGAATGGTCATATTTTGTGACTCTCCATTTTTATTCTCTTCCAAAGTAATCATAAATGAAAAAGGATTCATGACATAACAGAGCCATGCAGTTGTCACAAGATAGCTTACTTCCCTCATCCGTGACAAGTTCCTATGAATAAAAGCCACAGGAATGCAGAGGTTCTAGGTAACATAATTGGAAAATATAAACATTTTCATGTTTTTCAAGATTTCTATGTTTTAGTTTCTATTGCATAAATACATACCCATGCACAAACACATATACGTAGTTCTTTGTAGTTTATGACTAATGGAATCAGGCATTGTAAGCAACATGGCCTAGAGCCAGAAAGACATAGTTCCAAGTCCAATTCTGCCACTTAATTGGTGTGTGACTTTGGGCAAGTTAATTAAACTTTATGTATGTTACTTTGAAGTCTTTTATGACAAGTCTATTCAATACCCTTATGAAGATGGTGACTGAATTATCTGACCTAGAGTAGTGATTTAGCAAAATTACTCCACTGCTGTCTTATAAAAAGCAAATAAAGCCAAATCAAATAGATTAACTTAATTTCATTTGTAGTTATTTCCCTTAGAAATAAATATAAGACTGTTCAAGACAGTAAGGTGCTACCCCAAAATTTAGAATTTCACCTGGTGAAGGCTATTGGGAGTAAAGGTCTCATAAAATATACCCTAATATCTTTGGACTGACCTTTAGTGTGGTAATAAGGAGTTTGTCTACTAGTATCTGTTTATGGCATAACCAATATAACACAGTGAACGAGAGTCAGATTGCTTGAGTTCAAATCTTCAAACCTCAGCTCTATCTTTTACCAGACATACAATTTTGGACAAGTTTCTTAACTGCTCTGTGCCAGTTTTCTCATCTGTAAAATGGAAGCTTCTACCTTATGTGGTTGTTCAGAGTATTAAATGATTTAATGAATGAAAGTACTTAGGGCATTGTCTGACATGTAGTCCACACCATACAAATGTTAGCTAATAACATTAATGTTTACCAAGTTTGTTCATCTGATGCACATAAAATCCATTCAGGGTAAATACATCCCCTTCCTTACAATAGAGTCTATGCTGTACAACTTCCTAGCAATTGATTTACTCAATGAATTATGACATGTAAAGGGTTAAGCTTCCTGACATTTATTTCGTATGAATGGGAATAACTATTCTTGGGAGGCAGACCTACCATTTATTTCCTCTCCAAAGCAGAGCCCAAATTTCTCTGTATTGAATGAAAGAGAAAAATAAATAAAAGAGAAAAAGAAAGAGAAAGAGAAAATAATCCTGGCAAATGGATCTGAAACGAAAATCCTTCGTTCTTACTCAATCATAACATTCATCAGTACAAAAATGTGGCCAACTTTTCCATTGCCTGACCATGCATTGTCAGCTTTTCACTCTCTTTCTGCCTCTTCATTCAATTATGGATAGCACATTATTTAGTAGCCCTACATATAAAAGAAATTTTACTCTGATTAAATATTGAACATTAAGATGGTCAGGCATACGTGCAAACAAGGAAGGCCTGAGTCAGTGGGAAATCTCAGCAACAAGGAATGGTCCCAAGGAGGCTATCCATTCCAGAAAAGTGACAGAGACATTTATAAAACTGTCTGAAGATTATAAATCAAATTGAGAACCCAAAGAAATTACTGTATGTTGGATATATAAATACATATAATCGCGTATACACAACAATAATTCATGCCATTGAGGGACACAGAAAAGCTAAATTTCAGATATAAATAATTCTGAGTTTCTCAAACATGGTTTTGGCAGGAGACAGGGAGAAAGGATAGAGCTCAGCGCTCATTGGTCAAACAAGCATAAAAGAACGACCGGAGCCTGAGGATTTCAGGTATGCAAAGTGACAACTCATGCCCAAGCAGCACTATGCTGTCCCTCCTCAAAGTACGTAGCAAACCTGACCAATAAATCTCTCTAATAGCCCCTAGGAGGCAGATTGTGGCATTATCCCATTTTATGGATAGCATTCTATAGAATGTAGACTTGGGAATCTGCCCAAGGCGAGAGGCAAATTTGTCTCAGAGCTCAATAGGACTTAAGCAGCTGTGCTGTCGTAGAAAGAAGAGTAGACTTAAAGCCAATGTAAGTTGTGAACTTAAATCTTTTATTTCGGTCTTGCCCTCATTTTCTTCAACTGAAAACTGAAAGAGGAGCCATATGACTGACCATGTCTAAACCTGTAGCTCGTTTGGCCCATGGTAACTTCAGTTCCACATTTTCTACATTATGCCCATATTCCTCTACCTCTCTTACCTAACCATTCTGGTTTCTTCCCCCACAGTACTGTGCGATCAGAGAGATCTACCTACGATATGTCTATCAGCTCATTGCTTTCCTGCCCACAAACCTTCCGTGGCTCCTAGGACCATAACATTCACTGAACTGAGTACTTTACATTCTTTGCCGTGTGGCATAGAAAGGTCAGAGCAGAAAAATGAACACTGATTAGTTGATAGGTTCATTCATTCATTCAAGCAACAATCATTTATTGAATGCCTACAAGTGCCAGGCATTTCTTCCGCACTGGGGATGCAACAGTGAATAAAACAGACAATAGTCTCTATCCTCATGGAGCTATAGTCTAGTGGAGTAGACAGATAATATACAGATGGAGAAGTAAAATACATAGCATGTTAGACAGTACAAGGATTAAGGAGGAATATAAAAGGTAGGAAAGGGGGATATGAGGTCATGGGAGGATTATTAAAATTTTAGATAAATTAACTGGAGATAAGCCAAAGAGGTAGCATTTGAGCAAAGACCTAGAGAAAATGAGTAGCTCTTTTGTACTATGCACTCTAAATACAAAACTACCCTGTGAAGGCAGTCTTATTTTCCCATTTTACAGATGAGTAAGTGGTCTAATTAGATCTAGAATTGCTGGATTTATCAAATAATAATACAGCACTCCAAGTTAAATTTGAATTTTAAGAAAAGTATATAACATGCAATATCTGAGATACAGTAAAAGAAAAAAAAAGTACTGTTTATCTGGAATTTCTGGAGCTCGTAAATGATTGTGCGTATAGAGATGAAAGAGATTCTCAGTAATACTAATACTAATCCTATTTGACACTTATAGAGCGCTTCTGTACCAGGCATTGTTCTGTATTAACTCATATAATAATCACAGTAACACTTATTAGCTAAGTACTATCACTGTTCCCAATTTACAAATGAGAAAACAAAGGCACAGAGTAGCTTTGAATCCTGAAACCGAATTTGGGACTGGGAAAAGATTTTGTCACTTTGTTAAAGATCTGATATTAAATATAGAGTGCATTTTTTAGAAAGGATTTTTACTCTTTTAATTTTCATTGTCTCTGAATTTATGTACCATCTAAACAGATATTTGTATTTTATGTTTATCTCGTGCATCATTTGAGCAGTTGCCTTTGGTTGAGCTATTTTAGTCTTAGATTTCTTATATCCTATCTCTAGACCCTTTTTGAAAATTAAAATTAAAAAAAAATATTTTTCTCAGTCATGGGCTGGCTGAGTTCAGTGGACAATTCTTGCTTGAGGCTTTTCACGTGGTTGCAGTTAGTGGTGAAGTCACCAGATGGCTTCTTCACTCACATGTGGTATCTGGGTTGGATGGTCAGCATGGCTGGATTCCAGTCAGACATCCCTCTCCATCTGGCCTCTGCCATGGCTGGCTTGGGCTTCCTTACAACATGGCAGGCTTGGGGAAACCAACTGCTCTAAAGAGATTCTAGCTCCCCCCACCCGCAAGCTAGCATTCTAAGAATGCCATCTATTCTTTCAACAAGAATAGATTAGGGTGGTTAAAATACTTGCCCTTAAGTCATTGATAGAGAAGGAATTTGAACTCAAATTTATCTCCCTCAAAAGTGAGTATCAATGGGATGAGAAGCATCTATGGAAGGCAGAGACCAAATGTATGCGGGTGTAGATAAGAAGTATGACTGTGGGCTCGGACATGGGGGACACAGAAATACAGTCTGAGCAGACACTTACAAGGTAGGATGGGCCCAAACTGCAGTCTCTGTATGCCCTGATAGGGAGCATTGGTTTCATCCTGTAGGCAAGCTACAATCACCCAAGTCCCTGAGCAGAGAAACTTCCTCATTCTCCCCCTAGTTTTATGATTTAGAATAATAACTGAATTATCTGTACTAAGAAACAACTGAGCAGGTAGGTCACAAAATCTCTTTCAGTGTTATTTTACCTTTCTGTGAGATAAAAGAAATCTCTTGGGGCTCCTTTTATAAATAGATGATCCCAAACTTAACGAAGGTTTGGCTTAGAATCTTTCAACTTTATGATGGTACAAAGGCGATACACATTCGGTAGGAACCGAACTTATAATTTTGCATTTTGATCTTTTTCTGGGCCAGTGATATGCACTATGATCCTCTCTCGTGATGCTGGGTGGGGCAGCAGCTGCAGCTCCCAGACAGCAATGTGATCAGGAAGGTAAACAATCAAACACTCCTAGTATCCTGTACCCATACAGCCATTCTCTGTTTCACTTTCAGTGTGGTAGTCAATCAATTACATGAAATAGTCAATTATTTATTATAAGATAGGCTTTATGAAGAAAAGTAAATAAATAAAATAGGCTTTGTGTTAAACGATTTTGCCCAACTGCAGGCTAATACAAGCGTTCCGAGCACATTTCAGGTAGTCTTGGATAGGCTGTGATGTTTTGTAGATTAAGGTGTACTAAATGCATTTCAGCGTATATTTTCAACTTATGATGGGTTTATCAGGACATAACCCCACTGTAAATCAAGGAAGACCTGTATATTTACAGAGAAAGAGCCATGACCTCCTTTTAAATGCCCAATATTATTTGTGGCACCTACAAAAATAAACTATAATGAAGTCCCTACACAGCTTTCCTAAAGAATCTTAGGAATTAGGCAATGGCCCTGCATGATTAAGTACACGTTTCACTGGAGACATTATGCCATGTCTTTCCTTAATGCAATGTAAAATAAAATGGAAAGCTAATCGGGAGATTTGACAGGTTCTTTCCATCTCTCTCAATCAAGAAAGAGTAAGCAACATCCGAAATAGACTTAAACAATAGCAAGGAACATTCTTTTTTTTCAGCAGGGACATTTTGAAATTCATATCCCATTTGTAAGACTCACACTGAAGTACTAAATTAAAAAAGAGCTCTAATTTCCCAGGTGCTTCATTTCTGGGAACACCTCCCTTTCTGCAAATTGTACTAGTATTCCCTCAGCATTGACTAGAGCTTGATTCATGTTACAACTATGGGAAGTGCCACGTTGAGTATTTCAGAAGATAAGAATATAAGGACCCTCAGGTTAAAAAAAGAACAAAAATAAAACCTCAGATTTGGGGTTGGTGTCTGACACAGCTATGAAGTGAAATGGATTTGGTTCCAGTTGACTTGGGGGTTTAGGGTGCAAACATACGCAGATTCCGTTAAATAAATAATCTAATTACAAAACAAGCAAATGTACATGGAGAGACGTTCATGAGAAGGAAGTAAAGAGGAAAAGCACACAAAAAGATGTTCAACATCATTAGGTATTCGAGGAATACATAGTAAAACTACAATGACATGTCAATAGACACCTGTAAGAATGGCTAAAATTTTTTTAAAAAGTAACACCTCCAGGGGCACCTGGGTGGCACAGCGGTTAAGCGTCTGCCTTCGGCTCAGGGCGTGGTCCCGGCGATCTGGGATCGAGCCCCACATCAGGCTCCTCCGCTATGAGCCTGCTTCTTCCTCTCCCACTCCCCCTGCTTGTGTTCCCTCTCTCACTGGCTGTCTCTATCTCTGTCAAATAAATAAATAAAATCCTTAAAAAAAAAAAAAATAACACCTCCAAATGCTGGCAAGGATATAGATAAACTGGATCACTCATATATTAGTGAGGATATAAGTTGGTGCAGCCAATCTGAAAAACAGATAGACAGTTTCTTTAAAAACTAAACATACAACTACCTCATGACCAGCAATTGCACTCCTGGGCATTTATCCCAGGGACATACCAAATAACATTCACACAAAAACTTATGCATAGGGGAGCCCGGGTGGCTCAGTCAGTTAAGCATCTGCCTTTGGTTCAGGTCATGATCCCAGGGTCCTGGGATCGAGTCCCACATCGGGCTCCTTGCTCAGCAGGGAGCCTGCTTCTCCCTCTTCCTCTCCCCCTGCTTGTACGCTCTCACTCTCTGTCAAATAAATAAATAAAATCTTAAAAAAAACCCAAAACTTATGTATGAATGTTCACAGCAGCTTTATCCATAATAGTTAAAAAGTAGGAAGACAGAAATGTCTTTTAACAGATGAATGGTTGAACAAATTTTGGTATATCCATATCATAGAACACTACTCAGGGATAAAACAGAACAAATCATTGATATACCTAACTATCTAGATGTATTTCTGGAAAATTATTTAGTAAAAAATGTCAATCCCAAAAGTTTTCATGCTGCAAAATTCCATTTAAATAGCATTCTTGAAATGATGAGATTACAGAAATTATAGAACAGATTAGTGGTTGCCTGTGATTACTACAGTGAGGAGAGGGAGAAGAAAGTATGTATAGCTATTAAAGTCAACATGAGGGTTCCTTATAGTGATGGAAATGTCCTATATCTTGATGGTATCAATGTCAATATCCTGGCTGTGATATTTTACTAGTTTTGCAAGATGTTTCCATAAGGGGAAACTGGGTAAAAGGCATATGGGACTTCTATGTATTATTTACAGCTGCATGTGTATCTGCAATTATCGCAAAACAAAAAGTTTAATTAAAAAATAAAAAGGTACATCTCCTCTTAGCCAGGTCTACTTTATTGCTATAGTTCCTCTTTCTCTGGATTACGATAACTGTTGATTCCATTTGCCCCTTGAGGCCTACAGCTGGTAACAATTCCATGCAGTTGTTGGTCCGGGACATTCTATACCTTTACTTGTTAGTTTCCCTTAACCCTGCCCCCACCTTTGTTAGTAATATATTTTTCTAAAAGCATTACTCTGTTTCCTTCCGAGACTGAATGATATAAATGTAAATATGCTTTTTCACCTGGCTTGGCCTTGAGCTCTCAGGTCAGGTCCTTAGTGAAAAACAAGTTATGGTGTAGCTGAAAGACCATATAAGTGAAGGACACGGAGCATCTGTTGAGCACCTCCTATGTATCCGATACATGGTTAAAGGATTCTGCATGAATCCCCTCATTGATCATCTGAGCTAGACACTTACTCTCCATTTCATGGTAAGGGTCCTACCATCACACTGCCACACTTCTAAGGGCTCGGATTCTAGTCTAGCTTTAGCAAAAATCCTCCAGAGTATAACTGCCTTCTTTCCTTTTAAGCTTTAACATAGGTATTTCATGACCAGTGCTTAAGGAGTTTGTCCACACTCAAGAGCACTTTTCCCGTTGAGCCGTTGTTCGGTCTATTTCAGAAGTCAATGAGTAAGTGTCACCACCTCTCTTATGATGCACAGGGGAAGGAAGCATGAGTGGAGCACAATGTGCGGAGCCCAATTCCAGGGATACTGGTGCTTAGCATACCTCTCACGTGACATTGGACAACACATTTAATACTGCTGATGTTCAAATTCTTCACCTAAAAAAATAATAATAATAGGGGTGCCTAGATGGCTCAGTCAGTTAAGCATCTGCTTTTGGCTCAGGTCATGACCCCGGGTCCTGGAATTGAGGCCTGCATTGCAATCCCTGCTCAATGGGGAGTCTTCTGCCCCTCCCTCTGCCCCTCTCCCCACCTCCCGGCTTGTGCTCTCTGCTCTCTCCTGCTCTCTCTCACTCTTAAATAAATAAAATATTTAAATAATAATAATAATGATTCAAGAGGTCCCTTTCCTTTCTGATGTATTATGGTTCCATTAAAGAACATATCTTTCTTTTCCTTTAAGTTCTTTTTTTTTGTTTTTGGTTTTACTTTTCAATTTTTTTAAAAAATTTTGTTTTAGGGACATACTCTTGAATTGTAAAGTTTTTTCTCTTCTCTGTAGTCAGTCAATTGTTACCAAACTATCTTTGCAAAACTCAGGAAAATAAATATATATGAATCTCCATCAGATTCTCATTGCACTTGTAATTTGTTTTCACGCAGTAACATGACCCAAACCTAACACTTGGGTGAGATTTTTTGTTCGTGTAATTTTCTAAAACAAAACAAACAAAAAAAAAACCCTTACTATCTCTTCTTTTTCAACTCATCTCTCTGAATTAGAAATTTTAAAAGAGAGAGAGAGAATGAGAGAGACCTTAGAATAGTACCGTTTCTACTTGAAATACTACCAGAGGTCCCTCAACTTGGCCCCTTTTCCACTTTGGAAACTTTTCTTCACTTCTGTCTATCCCATGCTCCTGTAAGAAACGATCTTTGTTCACTGGAGCTGCTTTATGTTCTTAGTATTGTGACAACCTATTTAAAAGAAATGGAACTCATGTCCTGTGTAGGAGTATTGTGCTCTTGCCTTTAAAAGGGTTGTACTCAGCCTGTCAGAGAAAGAAACCCCAATCTCATCTTCATCTAATATACACTGCAGACACATTACTCTGATATGAACCAGAGCTTGAAAATGGAGACGCAATTGTTGCTAATCAGACACAAATATCACACAGAGACAATTGCTTTTTTTCTTCTGTGCAAACAATGTGCTCACCCATTAAATTCAGGCGCACTATTGACACGATCTGATAAGAAGCTGTTCTTAGCCCCAGATGCTTGAGAAATGCTGACTTGTGTCTCAGAGGAAAACAGTTACTATCCACCTCTCTCGGCAGCGAAAGAGACGCGAAATGAAAGGAGCTACTCTCCACAAAGTACATAGTAATCGCCCATGTTTATTGAGCACTTACTATCTACCGGGCGCTGTGAAAGGTGCTTGACTCCTTTTTTTCCTCCTTAGAACAAACCTAAGAGGCATATACTATTATGCCGATTTTCTTAAAGTTAAATAACTTACACGAGTTCACACTATGAAAGACGAAATGATAGTAGTGGGACTCAAATCTAGTCCTTTTAGATGGCAATAACTATATCCTCTCTCTACATATAAGACTGCTTAGAACAAGCTCAAAATAGCCAGTCCATGGGATGTGGTTTTTAAATATAGGTGAGATTGGTGTGGTCCGGAGCCTATGGCCAAGAAAGAATTCTTGGGAGTCTTTGGTGCAAAATGGTGATTTTATTAAAGCAAGGTAACAGGACCCGTGGGCAGAAAGAGCTGCTGCTCCCTGTTGCCCCAGGATTATGAGGAGCAACTGATTATAGACTTTGGGGTGGGGAGAAGTAAAGATAAGGGAGGTTCCAAAAGGATTTTCATATGCTAAGACAACTCACCAGTGTAGGAGGCCTTGGCTGTTGTCAAACCGAGGTTGTTTTTCCCTCTAGCAAAGCATTAACATTAAGGCAGGAACACCCTGGAGGAACTGAACACTCTGCCTGCCTCAAGTATTTGTCAATGGGCTGTAGGCTATAGGGATATTTAATTTTATCTACATTTCCTTCTGCCTTTGTTTCCCACATCACATCTACCCATTCAATCATTCCCTTATTCCACAGATGCTTATTGAGCCCTTTGGATAGACCAAAAATTATTCTAGAAAATCAGGATATATCACTGAAAAGAACATAAAACCCCTGCTATTATGATGCCCACATTATACAGAAAAAGCATAAAGAGTAAAACAACCACATCCACATAATTAAAAAAAAAAAGATGTGTAGCATGTTAGAAAGTGGTAAGTGTTATGAGGGGGGAAAACAGAGTTAGATGGATGGGGTGTGTGGGGTGTGTATGTGGTTGGTGGGGGCTGGACACAATTCTAAGTTGAGTGGTCAGGGTAGACCTTAAAGGGAATGCTTAAATAAATACTTGAAGAAGGTAAGGAAGTTTAATAGATGGAAACTACAGGAAAAGTGCTTGCAAAAAAAGGGTAACAATTCATGCAAAGACAGTAAGGCAGGAGGGTGTCTTGCATTTTTGAAAAACAAGAACAACAAGGAGGCAGATATGTCTGGAGGAGAATGAAGCCATGAATAGTTGGAGTTGAAGTGATGTGGGCTAAAGGATAGGATTTGACTTTTATTTTGCAGAAGATGGGAACCCTTGGAAGGTCTGGGACAAACAAATGACATTATCTGACTTACTTTTAGAAAGAATCACTCTGACTACTATATTAAGAACAGTATACAGGAAAAAAATAGGAATAGAGACACCTGTGAGAAGGCTCACACAAGGTGATAAAGCAAGTGATAAATTCTGAATTTATTGTGAAGATAGAGCAAATAGAATCTCCACTGAGAACAGGTGTAGAGTTTGAGAGAAGTGAAAAGTGAAATCCAGGATCACCCACGATTTTTGGTCTCAGAAACTACAAGGCTAGAGTTTTCGTAACAGAGTTGATAAAACCTAGAGACAGAACAGAATTTGGGAGGGAGATCAGAAGTTCAGTTTTAGAAGCATGACGGTTGAGATGTCCATTACACATTCAACTGCTGACGTTGAGCAGGCAGCGGTACCTATCAGCCTGGAGTTCAGGAGCTTGGTCTGGTCTGGAGGCGTATGTAGAGAGCAAAATGGAGTCTCTCATGTCAAGCAGGAGCCTGTGTCAAGCAGTGACGCAAGCAGTTAAGGTAGGAGGTATCACCGGGACCAACATCAGCTGACTTTCCCCAGAACTGATAATGAGCAGAAGCGGAGGGGGGCTGCAGAGACCCCAAAACTGATTAAAGCCCTTTAAAAGGGGAAGGATTTTGGCAGCAAACCGTCAGACTCTTCAGACCTGACCCCTTTATGTCCAACCACTTAAAAAAGGCAACTGCCACTGAAGGCTCTGCCCAATGCATCTCCGAACAGAATCGAGATCCTTCATGTCTTGAATATCAGAAGCAGTCAGTGCCGAGAGCTGACCCAGACCAGATGGAGGCCTTCTCTCAACTGTGCGCCCACAGACTGCCTTCGCGTTTGGTTAGTTCACTTTCTGCACCCTTCTGTTATACCTCGTTTGTTGTGTGGTTTTTCTTCTGTCCTGTTCTGTGTGCCATGTAAGAAGCCAAGTTTTATCACATAGTAAACTGTCGTTGAGTTTGGAATCCTGAACCTGCTTTATAATTGTGATTTAACTTTGCTTTATAATTGAATACAGCTGACATTGTGGAAAGACACAACTCATCATGTGTGCGCCCTCGTGGCGTGCTCATGACAGCAAAAATCTGGCAGACCGTGGTACTAGATTAGAGAGCAGATGGGATCACCAGAAAGTGAGTGGAGGTGAAGAAAACAATAGGACTAAGGGCTGATCTCTGGGACAAAACAACTCTAAGAGGTTCAGGAAGAGAGGATGAATCATCAAAGGAGGGTTGATGAGGAATGACTAGTAAGACAGGAGGAAAGCAAAGAAAACAATGTTCTGAAAGCGAAATGATGAGGCTCTGTCGAGGACCAGGGAGACCATCATGCTTAGAGTAGCAAGTGCCTCTCTTAGTCAAGAATGATGAAGACTGAGGAGAATCCATTGGCTTTAGCATCATAATGATCTTGACAAGAACACTGTCATTGAAGGGGATGGAAAGGCTGAGATAGCGAATTGAAAAGAGAAAAGGAAAAGAAGAATCAGAAGTAGACACAATCCACGAGGTTTTAAGGACAGACTGCAAAGGTCCTATCCATGTTGCTGCAAATGATGGGTAATCATTCTTCCTGATGGCTGAGTAAATAAGTCAAGCAGAAAAAGACAATGATCATATGGTTTCACTCATTTGTGGAACATAAGAAATAGCAGGGAGATCAGTAGGAGAAGGAAGCGAAGAATAAAGGGGGGTAAACAGAAGGGGGAATGAACCAGGAGAGACTATGGACTCTGGGAAACAAACTGAGGGTTTCAGAGGGGATGGGGGTGGGGGGACGGGCTAGCCCAGTGCGGGGTATTAAGGAGGGCACGAATTGCATGGAGCACTGGGTGTTATACGCAAACAATGAATCATGGAACACTACATCAAAAATTAATGATGTACTGTATGGTGACTAACATATAATAATAATAATAATAAAAGGACAGACTGCAAAGGGAATAGAAGAAATGGTATATAAAACTGGTGGGGGAAATAGCCTAAGAGTTTTTTTTTTTTTTCCTCAAAACGGGAAAAGTAGCATCATGTTTGAATACTGATAGAAATGGTCCAGCAGAGATGGAAAAATCCCCTACATTGGAAAGAGAGGGAATAATTGCTTGAGTGATGTCTTTTAAGGAGGCAAAAGGGGATAGACTCTAGTGAGCAAACAGGGATTGATTTTTAGTTAGGGACGTGGACAGCTCAACTACAGTAACAAGATTCATATTTTGGGTGAGTCCATTGGTAGGGTGGATGTGGGTGGAAAATTATCTTCTGACTGCTTCAATTTTCTCAGTGAAGTCAGAACCAAAGTCGTCCACAGAGAGCAGAGGTAAGAAAGTAAGAGAGTGAGTCACTAACATTATATGGTATGCCTGCTGAGTACCTTTCAGGACGCACTTAAAATATGTGGTCATGAATTTAGAGTGGGACCAACCAGTATGATCAAGAAGTTTTGTTCCAGACAGTCAACTGCATGGGCATAGTCCTGGGGAGGGGACGAGTTGGATTTAGCCAAAGTGTCGGTCTTGTCAAAAACTATTAATAATTGAGAAAGAGTAAAGGGAATTGAAGATGAATACAAAAACAAAGCAATTATAATGACTGACCATGAAATTTGAGCTTGGAGAGAACACCATAGAATAAAAGGGAATATGCAAAGTTTATAGAGATTTAAAGTGTGAGAGAAAAAGAGAGACTGGGGTTTCTTCCAGTTCTTCTGAGAGCTCAGAACTCCTCTTGCCTCCTGATATTGGGGCTGGGGTAGGAGGGTTATACATTTATGATGTTGAAAATGGGTGAGTCCTTGTAATTTGAAATAGCATCTATCTTTTTACACATTCTCCCCGTTCTAACAAATCTAAGATTTGGGGGATATGGAAGTCCCTTTTTCTCTCACCTTGAATCCAGTCTACTGAGAGGTTAGGTTAGAGGGTCTAAGGATTGGAAATTCTCTCTCTAGAATAGGAGGGAATCTATAGAGGTCTACGTGAACAAGAAGTGTGTGTGTGTATGTGTGTGTTGTATTTGTGTGTGGATTCATTGAGAATAGGAAACCAGAAAACATATTCCCAAAAGACTACTTTTCTATTCCCTAGGTGATGAGGAACTGCATTAAAGGAAAGACTTCCTCCAATAAGACTAACAGCTAACAATTGTTAGCCTTCTAACCAAAAATAGCTGATAATAATGAATCTTTTTCCCACCCCTACACCTGACTTTGATACTCCATAGAGCCTCCTGGGAAACACAGGATGCTGATAGCAATGGCTTATGTTCTTATAAACTTTTTCTTATTCTTCCTTCTTACTCAGAAAGGGAGTGGAAGAATGGCCTTCAAACATGGTATTTCTTTACTCTATGCTAGAATTCTTTTTTTAAAAGATTTTATTTATTTATGTGACAGAGAGACAACCAGTGAGAGAAGGAACACAGCAGGGGAGTGGGAGAGGAAGAAGCAGGCTTCCAGCAGAGGAGCCCAATGTGGGACTCGATCCCGGAACGCCGGGATCACGCCCTGAGCCGAAGGCAGACGCTTAAGGACTGCGCTACCCAGGCACCCCACTCTATGCTAGAATTTTGCCACTTACCAAATCATTAGTCAATTCTGGATATTGAATATTATTTGTAAGTCCATACCCTAATGTATAAGAGACTATAATCACAGATATTTGATCTCTTTATATATTCTTTATTAATGCATAGATTACATGTATCCCATTGTTGATTTTCTTGACAAGAACACCAGAGAATTTCCTCCACCTCCCCCACTCAACGTCCAAATTAACTGCACTTCCATCCTCTTTTATGTATCCCTTTGGATCCTCAGTCCCTTTCTATCCCTCAGCTGTCACTAGAATATCCTTTCAACCTCTTCTGTAACTTGAATTTGCCATACAACAATCCTAGTAATTGTCTGAACTCTTTTAGCTTAGACAATAACCCCCCTTCCTAGAAGCTTATTGTAATGCATGAGACAACACTAATGCTTCCAGAATTTGGGCCTCTTAAAAGACTCCTTTGGTGGGTACTTACAATTCACAGAATCAGTAGAGTGGAGAAAGTACTCTCCTTGAATCTCCAAGATACGGATATAAAACTCACTTCTTCATGTTCAAAAGAGAGAGATAGTAGGATATAAGGAGCACTGTACAAATTCTAAGATGTTGTATAAAAGTTAAATTATCTTTTTTTTTTTGAGTCAGAAGCTGTGACACATAGGGAATCCACCCACTTACCTCCCACAATTTCTACCCAGCTGCCAAAACTGAAATGGTTCTCATCCTCTCTGTCCTTACCTTTGGCAAGTTTGCTAACTTTCCTGAGTCTCATTTTTCTCAAAGGCAAACTGATTATATATAAACATAATATGTGTGTCTGTATGTGTGCATTAGAGAGAGAGAGTCAGTTAAAAATGCCCTGTTTCTTCTTGTGCCTTTCACCCAGGTCATCGGGGGACCTGGAGCTCTGTCTAGGCTATATTTCAAGCAAACGTGCTAGGCACAGACGTGTGTGTGTTCGTATGTGTCCACGTATGTTTAAAAATCATGAAACAGAACAAGATTCCAAGTCTGGGATGAAAGAAGGCCCAGAACATAAGAGTCCATTCTCAGTAAAAATAAGTACCAAAGACTAATAACTGGATTGAAGGAAAGAGGCTGACCCTACGGAACAGGCCTGATGAAATAAACAGCTGCAGCGAGCAGATCATGAAACAATTCCCAAACACGACTACATACAGGATTATAAATACACCCAAAGGTGGAAGGGATCTCAGTTTGCTCAGCCAGGAAGGAGAAAGCCACACCATTCTGACTCTAGTTACACAGGACTGTTGATCTAACCAGATGTGTCCCAGACACTTTATGCACATCCTAAAGGATACTTGTCACAAGTGCAGAAACCCCAGATCCTTTTGATGACTGGTGAGGAATAACAAGACTGCCTTCCTAGCCCTAAGAGAGAAACAAAATGATCTTTTTCCATCATTTGGAATAATGTGAAAACTGACTTAAAAGGTTTTTCTTTTAAACATTACCACTGGTGTGATATAAATACATATGGTGCTTCATGGCACAGTCAAAGTGTAGAATGGTGTTGCAGAGAATGCTCGTTTTCTGAAACGCATTCTGCATAGAGCTGTCACTCATGTGGCAAGGGAGAATTGCTGGTGGCTTCCAAAACAGGAGTTGTGGTGGGGCTCTTCATGCCACGGAGCTCCTAGAGCCACCTGTTTTCCTGTGGTTGATCAAAATCCAGAGGAAGTGACAGGGCCAGAAGCGACTAAAAGGTTCCATTTAATGCTTTTTTCTCCTCTATCCCAGAACTGTAATATGCAAGTGTATCAAGGTCAAAAGCGATCTTTGATACACATTGAGTCAGCCCAGGCAGGGCTTATGGAAGTCAGAGACTGGAAATAGCCTCATTGGTTTTCTTGGTGTGCCCAGTGAGTATCGCTATGTCTTATGGATGCCTGGAAATGAAAAATGATGTGACACACAGAACTAATTAGTAACAGGGAATCAGGACTCTACATCCATTCAGAAAGGATGAATCTCAGCATCTAATAGCAGGTAGTAAGACCATGTAGAAAGAAAATGCTTTTAGAACGTACAGCAATTTAAATCTGGGTTTACATTCCAGATTCTACCAGCTAAGAGAAGTTTGGTTTATTTAACCCTGTTGAAGTTGTTTTCTCATCTGTAAAATGGATACAGCAACCCCTGCTTCTTAGAAGCTTATGGTAGGGTTAAAAACTAATTGCTTGGCACTAATTATTCAGAGTGTAGTAAGTACTTGGCAAACGTTATTTTCATCCCCTGCCCTTCGCTCACTGTGACCATGGCTGTATGTGAATACAATTTCCTCACTTAGAAGCCTGAAAGACCCTTCAAATGAAGCAAAAGCTCTAAACTCAGGGTTTCCCATATGAAGAAAAAGAGTTTTAACAGCATCTCAGTCTTTGATTAGAGTGTCAACTATTGTTTGCTTTTATTTAAATTTGACTCAGTTTCTAGGTGTCAGTGAGATCAGCTCCTCCTCTAGGAAACATTATTCACTTACACCATCACCCTCTGATGAATTATTCCTTCCCTGGTAGCCCATGTGTTTGGGTAGGTAGGTTGGGTTTCTGATACCATCTTGTGCTACATGAATGTTATTTACATGTCTTCATCAGGCATTCCAGGTTTCTAAATGGTCTTTTCTGATTGCTCTTTGAACTCTTGCTCCACTTACACTTAATTATATGCCTGGTAAACAATCACTTATACTTACTAAAACTTACTATATTCTAGAGAGGCTTCTAAGCATTCTACTTGAAGACATAATTTAATCCTCATAATGATTCAAAGAAATAGGTACTATTATGGGTCATCCCAATTTTATAGATGAGGAAACTGAGGTTCCTAGAAGTTAAGTCAATTGTCCCTGCCCACAACTCTATCGTTATAGAGTCAGCATTCAAACTCCGGTAGCTTCCAGAAGCCAACCCCTTAACCACTATCCTGTTGATGCAGCATGTGGACTTAGAACCCAGGCCATCTCTTCCCCTCTCTCTGGGGCTGCAGCTGAGACTGCACAGGTCGAGTGACAGCACAGGAACACAAGTGCACCTCAGAGAAAGTGTCTTGCAGAACCTGGTGCATTGGCAGAGGTATTTAAATTAAACTGTCATGTTCCCTCCCACACACAGCATGAGCATTTGAGTCATCCTTTGGGAGCAGCAGCGTGAGGCCACGGGTAAACTGCCTCTTGCAGCACGGATTTGAATGGCAGTTCCCAGCCCAAATCTGCATCTCGCCACAAATCAAAGTAGATACCGTCTGTGCTGGGAGACAAATGATGTCAAACATCTGCTGAAAAACATGTGTGCAGATTGTAACAAGCCAAGCTGACAAACAAGCACAGGCACAGACACCCCAATTACCGCGGTGGTGGGAGCCTTATGGGTCTCAACTGGGTTCTTCCTGATAGTACACAAGTTCTTCTGTGAGACATCATCAAGGCGAGGAGTGTGGGATGCACAGAGAGGGAAGGCCACTAGGGCAGACCCACAGGTAATCTTTACCGAGTTCCAGGGATTTTGTACTGTGACAAGTGGTTTATATGTGTTATTTTTTTAAAATGTCTCTCTCTAGTACACATGTGTACATAATATATATACTATATATAATAGGTGAATAAACAATCTTTTAAAAATTTCCTTGAATACATGAAATTTTCAAGGCAAGGCATTTTCCTATATACCACATTATAATTTGCCCACTACTCTAAAGGAATCCGATAAAGAACTGTGAGTGATCTGGGACGCCTGGGTGGCACAGTGGTTAAGCATCTGCCTTCGGCTCAGGGCGTGATCCCGGCGTTATGGGATCGAGCCCCACATCAGGCTCCTCTGCTATGAGCCTGCTTCTTCTTCTCCCACTTCCCCTACTTGTGTTCCCTCTCTCGTTGGCTGTCTCTATCTCTGTCAAATAAATAAATAAAATCTTTAAAAAAAAAAAAAAAAAAGAACTGTGAGTGATCACTGGGCTCTCAAGGACACAAGCCACAGACCGCTGTGTAGCTGTGATGGCAGAAGCATGTGTGTGTGTGTGTGTGTGTGTGTGTGTGTGTATATATACATATAAAGTATATACAAAATGTGTATATATATATATATAATGTATATATATAATGTATATATATAAAATTATATATATATAATGTATATATATAAAATTATATATATATAAAATCAGTTTTACTCTTGAGAAAAATTAGGCTCAGAAAAGTTAATAAACTTGCCAAATGTAAGGTAGGCAGAATCAGAAAAAGATTCAGACTCAAGTTCTCCTTGACTATACTTTACGCTCTTCCTGCCTCACTTCAATCTCAAACAATGGTCTTCATAAAAGCCTATATTTTCATTCATTCATTAGACAAAATGCACCTAATATGTGTCATCACTATTCTAAGAGTTGGGGATCCAACAGAGGATAAAACAGACATATTCCTTATTCTCACAGAGAGGGTGGAAAACAAAACAAATAAGAAATTATTGAAAATAAAATGCCCTACCATACTCTATGCACCTGGGTTTCCTTTATTTTTCTTCCATGGAAGGCCCCTGATAGGGTGGCACTGAGCACAGAGTAGAAGGATGCACTTCCAGAAGTCTACATGAGCCATGCCAATTTGAGCATGATAAAAAAGCATTTTATGCCCAAGAAGCAGCAAATGCAAAGACCCAAAGTGGGAGTATATGTCAAATGTCTGAGTTTGTTCTGTTACAGGTAGAACAAAGAGGCTATTGAGTCTGGTTCACAGTAGGGATGGAAAAGCAGTAAAATTTAAGACAAAGAGATATTTGGGGTCAAATAAAGTTGGGCGTTCTAAGCCATGAGTTGGAAATTATTTTTAGTATGATAGGCTACTGGTTTTAAACAGAGAAGCAACACAGTATGACTTTGTTTACTGTTTACTGCTAGTATATAGAGAATAAACCACAAAGGTTCAAGGGTGAAAGCAGAAACATCAATTGGGAGACATGCGAAATATTCTAGGTAAGAGATTGTGGTAGAAGGCACCAGGGTTACAGCAGTGATGAGAAGTGTTTAAAACCAGGATGCATTTAAAGACAGAATATAGGGAATTTATGGACAAATTATATGTGTGGTACGAGAGAAAGAGGAATCAAGTTGACTTCAAGATTTTTGTTTAGGCAGCCAGAAAAATGGATTCTCCATTACTAAGAAGGAAAAATTGGAGTAATGGTTATGTGGGGAGAATCAAGAGTCTAGTTAGGCTTGAGATGCTTACTAGACTTCTAAATCATGTTGGACATAACATTCTAGAGCTCAGGCTGGAGACACAAAACACATGAACGCACACAGATTGAGCTACACACTCTCTCCATCTTTCTCTACCTTCTTTTTTTCTCAATCCCTCTGATCTCAGGAATATTGACCTTCACTTACCTAATTATATTGGTTTCCTACAGGGAGCAGTGAAAGAAGTGTCGCCATAGCATTTTAGGAAAAGCCCTCCCTCAGAAATCAAACAAAGTGAAGAGCCTTTCTTAATCAGACAAATAGATATGCAAATATGAAACTTGCTAGTCTAGTTGGAGTGATAAGAATGAAATTATGCTAGCTGGAAAAGATATAGGAAGAGCTAGGAAGAAAGAAGAGTGGGTTTCTATCAGAAATGAGAAATACTGCTACACAAGAGGATACAAATTTACTGTGACTCCTCCCTCAAAATTCAGTCACCCTGAGAGATGCTCAGTTTGACAGGGTCTACAGGGCTACGGTAGTACCACACTTCTAGAAAGAGACCAGAGCATTCCATCAGTGACTTTAAATATCAGAAAAAAGAATGGTCGTTAAATGTTATACCTTTCCAAAGGGAAGGAAGGTAGCCCTGCTCAGGCCCTGAATAAATGACAGAGATACAAGAAAATCTAGGATAGAATCTGGTTCTGTGTTCAGACAGACTGGAGGCATCAGAGTTAGAGACAGATCACTTTTGGGGGATGAGGAGAGAAAGAGAGAGACAGAGGGAGAGAAAGAGAGGCTGAGACAAAGGAAAAGACAGAAAGAGAGTGTCAGAATAACACTTTGTGTTGAAGGTGACAAAACAGTGGAAGGAAGAAAGGAGGCAATGAGAGCAGGGGGGTGGAGGAAATAGAGAAGAGAGGAGTGGAGAGAAGGAAGGAAGGAAAGAGAAAACATGCTTAGATGAAGAGCTGTTAAGAAATTGTTGATGGGCCTAGAAAGGAGAAGAAATAAGAACATATTTTAGAGATGAACTTCTATACTATCCCATTGTGTTTTAAAATGTGTTTTAAATGTGTCTTCTGTAAATGGGAATAATGACAGAAGCTACTTAAAGTATTACGAAGACTAAATAAGATAACTTCAGTAACATAAATAAATGGACTAAGGCTGAGGAAGTTAACTCTGGTATGGGGCTGGCTCCTGGTATGAGAAAAGGATAGAATGCTAATTCATATTTTGCCAGGATAAGTCCAGTACCAAAAGTGGTCAACACAATATTTAAACATGCAACAAAGCAGAACTGGGTATTTTCAGCTGATTTTGTCTATTCAGACCAAGATCCAGATCAGTAGCTAAGAAGCATGTGGGAAGGCATATATGAGGAATAAGATTCAATTTATTGAAGAGAGATTAAGGATACAAGCTCAGAAAGGTATGAAGATTTCCTTGAGGTAAGCTAGGGTTCAGGTTGGACTCTAGTCCCTGCCAGAGAAACCAAGGCAGAAACCTTCCACATGCCTTGGCCCAATACGGAGTTGTCAAGGCAGACTCACTTGCCATATTGGCTTTTAAGAATTTTTCAGATAATTTCAAGAATATATATTCATGTGGTACTGAGGCTCCTCATGTTCTCCTAGCCCTGACTAAATGGTCTGCCAGATTTGGGTAGTAAAAGATACATGATGAAGGTTATCCGTGATTATGGCTGAACTGGTAGGAAGACCCAAAGCAGATCCACGTCATCGCTAAGGATTTGTTTTTTTAACAATAAGAATGAACAGAGCAACTTTTCAGGGAGGTAGTAAGTACCCTGTTCCTGGAAATCTATACAGAAGCTTGAAAGGCCATGTTATGACTTTGTTAAATTAGTATTTGTTAAGTAGAGCACAGGGGGTAGAATGGTGAGCTATATTTCAAAAAAAGACTATAAAAGAAATTGAAATAAATAAGCTTATTACTCATAGGTCCTGGAGAAAGTACACAGCACACCTCGAGAGGCCACACAAGGAGGTCAAGGTAGAATGCAGACAGAGAGAACAATAGACCTGGGGCACATAACTTTATTAGTGTCTATGGGTGGAGGGCTTTGGGGATCCCAAGTCAAGTTCAGCTCAAATCAAAAGAGTGGAATTTTGGTAAGGTCCATGGGGGTACGTAAGGAGAAAGCCTTGGGAGGGAGGGGAGACTGCTGATCATGAGGGCTACTGGGGAACTCATGTGATGCCAAGGCAGGAATGGCCGGAGTAGCTTAGTGAAACTCAACCTGCCACCTACTTAGGAAGCCACTGCCAACATTCACACAGGAAGGGTTTCTAGCAGACTTCTAACATAATACCTTCTCACTCTGTGTAGTGAGCTGAATGGCCACCTTCAACTATACCAGATCTTACTTTCTGAGATCTGTGACTATTATTTGGAAAATGTTTTGCAGATGTAATTAAGAATCTTGAGATGAGGAGATTAACCTATATTATCTGAGTAGGCCATAAATACTATCACATGTATCCTTATAAGAAGAAGACACAGCATATCAGATACACACAGAAGAGAAGAGAGATGTGAAGACCAAGCACTCAGAGCAGCCATAAGTCAGAGAATGGCAACAGCCACCCGCCACCAGAAGCTGGAAGAATCCAAAAATGGATTCTCCTCAGAGGGAGCAGAACCTTGCTTGCACCTTGATTTGGGGTTTTAGGTCTCATATGAAAGAATACGTTTTCGTTGGTTTAAGTCACCCGGCTTGTGATAACTTGATACAGCAGCCACAGGAAACTAACGCGCTCTCTGACTCCCGAATTTTTACAGACAAATAGAGGTATGGATAATCTAACCAAAGATTAAGCAACAGCAATCAAATCCTATTTACTCTTTTCTGTTTTCTGTATTTCCTCAGAAATATTATCTTAATTAAAAATGTCCTCCAGTCCAACTGCCAGTAGATGTTCAAAGGAAATAAATTTAACAGGATGAAAAACCCAAAGAGTTGGTAATTATGTAATCAGGGAGATTACATGAGGTAGTCAAACCACACTGCTTTCTCAATTTCCTTACAAAATATATAGGTGCCTATGGGGATGAAGTTCTCCTTACAAAAATACTAATCAGACTCCTGAGTTGAGAGCTGAATAAATAGAAAAACCTAGCAGTGTATCGATCAAACAATACAATGTTCTAGGCAGTAGGAACACAAATATCTGAGAAACAACAGGAGCCTTTAAATGTTTTTTGTTGCTGTTTTTGTTTTGTTTTGACCAAAAAAAAAAAAAAGGCATGGTCAAAAGTGAATAATTAAATGATAACTAGCTAAAGAGACATGATGGGAGGACACGTGAAGGGGAACAAGAGGGTCAGATGAAAAATCATGGTGGCTTAGACTCTAGAGGTGGTGTGAGAGATCCATCTTCATTCTTCAATTCACCTAGCATATATTTTCTGGGCTCATCAGTGGGAAGATACAGACAAATTTAAGATACAGACCTTTCAGTAAGTCTACTATTACTTTGTGCACAACTGGAGACAGTAAATGGATCCAAGCGGCAATCGAAAATAGCTGTTACCAGTGAGTGACACTTTCCTGACTGCCTTGGAATTTTTAATTCTGTGCTTTATACTTTGCTAGACCACACTCTTGATCTCCTACATATTGTGCATGTGTTTTCAAATATGCTTGAATCTTCTATTACAACGGTTTTCATTTGTTGAAAACATACGACATCTGGACATGTGATGCATGTCTTCTTATATTTGTGACCAGATCTGAACAAATATTCACTAAGCTTTTAAAAATCCATGAAGAAGCTATTAAAAAGCTATTGGGTTTTTATAGCTAGTATTCAAAGTGAACAGATAAGCAGTTTGAAAGAGGAACCACTGTTGAAAAATGGAAAATAATGAGACAGGAATAAGAAGGTTTGAACTTAGTTTTGTCTACAAGCTTGAAAATGTCATGAACCGCTCTGATTACCCATTTCCTCATCTCTTAAAGGAAAATAATGGACTAGCACCTCTAAAATCATTTCTACCTTTGAAATTTCATGAAAATATTATTCATTTTCCACAAACTCAGAGCGTATCCTTTCCCTTTTCCTTACCCACAGCCTACACCTCACCTATTCATGCTCTTCTTCTATTTTCATTACAAGGGCCTATTACTTTTTGAATGGCTTCTTTGAAATGAATAAATAAATTCAATTCAAATCACAAGGTTAGCATCTTTAAAATTTTCTTCTTTACAGTAAATTGAGTGTATGGTTTTTCATGCACCAGACACATCTCCCTCCTCATATTAAGAAATCCTTTTATATTTTGTGGTCTCTCAAGCATTTAAAAACCATTCATTTGGAAGGGGGAATGAAGCATGAGAGACTATGGACTATGAGAAACAAACTGAGGGCTTCAGAGGGGAGGGGGGTGGGGGAATGGGATAGACTGGTGATGGGTAGTAAGGAGGGCACGTATTGCATGGTGCACTGGGTGTTATCCGCAACTAATGAATCATCGAACTTTTCATCAGAAACCAGGGATATACTGTATGGTGACTAACATAATATAATAAAAAAAACATTAAAAGAAAAAACCATTCATTCAATGTGGGACTGTTCTGGCTTGTTTCATATTTCCAAGAATATACAGTTATTCTAGAAGGCTTTGATTTCATTTGCAGGGATTTCCAGATATATTTAGCAGCACTCAATAATGTCGTTTCCTGAGAGAATATTTAGAGTAAAGACGTAAAGACCAATGTCTCTCATAAAGATTCATTTCTCTCAGATTACTTCCCACAAGAGAATAATAGCACAATTCTCATGGGACAATATTCCATCCTTAAATACAATTTTGCTGCTTCTACTCATGCACTGAAGATGGCCAATTAACTGATGTGCATATTAAAGAATAGTGGTGAAATTCTGAACTCAAAGTCAAAAAAAAAAATAGCCTCATTCTTTTACATACCTTATTTGTGAATTCTGATGGTCTTTCACATTTTAAAGCTTTGGTTTATTTAATTTTCCAATGGAGAAAAGTGTTTAAAAACAATAATACCGAGCATTTTTGAGTCCTTAACACATGGTGGGCTCGGTGACAAGCATGTAATCTATACTATTTCATTTTGTCTTTATAATATTACATAAATATTATCTTTTCAAAGATAAAGAATCAAAGTTTTGAAAACAAGCTCACGGAGACTCTCAATCTTTACATGGCTGTTGGACTATAAAATTTATGTCTTAACATCTCTTTATTATACATAATGACTTCTACCACAAATAGAAGCATCATGTTAACGTACAATAAATTGTTTTGGAACTATTATGCCTTATTCAGATAAGAAGGATGGCGTTGACAAAGATGCTGATGCTGTTGATGTTGTCAGTCTCAAAATTAACTATGGGGTAAATGTTAAGCTTACAGAATTTGACAATCTCTTGAGTTTACAGCAATATCTGCTGCCCCATGTGGTGCGCTGTATCACTACCCTCTCTGGTGTTCATCTCCCCATCTACCAGGTAAAATATTCCTATCCTAGTACATGTGTTCTAGGATTCTTTCTGCTTCCTCTGGAAGGAAGTAGATAGTGAGGAATCGTATTATGGTTGGATGGAGCTTAATGAATGATAATGTGATAATGGTGTATCTGGCCATGTTAGTTGACTCTTAAGCAGAAAAGGAGAATTCATTTATTAAGAAGATACAAAGGGGTACTTTTCAGTATAGAGGAGAAGCCATGGAATGAATTCCACTGGGAAATTTTAGAAAGCCTTAGTAACAGGAATTGTTCTTCTATCTCTTCCAGGCAACGATACCAGAATGAACGAACTCCAACCATTAATTATATTCTTGCCTTGTTCAGGTGAAGTATCAGAGTTCTGGAAGAGAGGATCCAACTGATGAAACAAAGGTTATGGTCTAAGCTCTTGACAGTAGTAGTCGGACAATGGATATGGCAGAAGGCATCTCCAGGATACTTGTTGATTTCTGTAATGGTAGCATTGGGCATCTTTATTTATCATAAATTTAATAAGGATAAAATTTATCCAAAGTATATTAAGCTGATTTTACCATGGAAAAATGAATATTGGGCAACCAAAACCCATAAATGCTCATTAAATGTATTATCTTACTACTCACTGGATTTTCATTTTAAAATAAGAGCTGTAGAAACATAATGCTTTCACATAGTGATATAGGTCTTTGACAGTGTAATAAAAGGAACTAGGGAAGTCACTGACCAATTCATCAGTAACTTCATTTGAAGGGGTTTTTAACCTGTGATCTCTAAAGCCCATGAACAGGACTGAAAGGTTGTGAACCAGCAACAGTTGTATCCAAATATCTGAGGACGTGTTTGCATGTAAAATTTTTTTTTCTGGTTCAAGTTTACATGACTTATTATTTTCTCAAGGGAATCTGTGCTTTATGCAGCCCCAGATACATAAAATATCTAATCTATTGTGAGTCATGTATACCATAAAATATTCAATTAGCAATAATTTCTGCCCTCAGAAAGTTCATGTCTTCATAGTCTCTTCAAAGAAATGGTTACATATAGAAAGATTACCATACAATATGATAAAATAGATTTTCTTTTTTTTTTCTAAGATTTTATTTATTTATGTGACAGAGAGACAGCCAGCGAGAGAGGGAACACAGCAGGGGAATGGGAGAGGAAGAAGCAGGCTCCCAGTGGAGGAGCCCGATGTGGGACTCGATCCTGGAACGCCGGGATCACGCCCTGAGCCGAAGGCAGACGCTTAACGACTGAGCCACTCAGGTGCCTCTGGTAAAATAGATTTTCAAATAAATGCTAGAGAAGGAAAGCCTTCTACTTTGTATGGAATATAGTAGCTGGTATTAGACCAATACGTACACCTATAGCAAAAAGGAAGTTGAACAAAATACATAAATCCTCTGAATGCAACGAAGAGGCAGCAACATGAAAAAGAACGAGTAAGATTTATGAGAGAAAAAACTCCAGAGAAAGAAACTGATCCTTTGAAACTGGGGACTTTTAATGATTCTGGCTATGAGCAAGAGGCCAAGAATCTAAGTTAGAAGCCAGAAGAGCAACAGAAAAACAGCAGAGCTTTCACATATATTAAAGGGATGTGAAGCACAAGGCTAATTATCCTCTTAGTAGATTTGCTGCACTCCAGTTCTGCTTGGTAGGGGGAAGGCCATAACCTAAGCAGGAATCAAATAAAAAACAGAGAAGAGAAAGGTTTGTGATCTGTCAGAGGACAGGGTCCCACAGAATTGACTAGGTTAGTCAAAAATCCTAGAAAGACAGGGTAAAAACCAAAGTTGACTCAATCTTACCAGGGCTTCAGTTTAGCCTTGACTAGCACCACTCAAGATTTGATTAACATAATCAGTCACCATCCTGTGTGCCTAGTGTGGGAATGGGTGAACTCACTCTTGAGAGAAATAACATTATCTGCAACCTCTACCATTTTTAACCAACAAACATAAACTCAGGACTGAAACAAGGAGGAAAAAAAGCTATAAATTAGAACCATAGCTGACTGAGCTATTGGAGTTAATTGAAAAGAACTTTAAAACCATACATTTAAAAAAATCAGGGAAAAGATGGAAGAAATAGATGAAGAAATGATTCCAAAACTTACGACATACATCAATGTACAAATTCAACAAGTTTTGAAAACCCCAAAGTGAATAAATACGAAAGCAACAAACAAAAACCAAAAAAAAAACCCCAAAAACTAAACCACAGGCTCCTCATAACAGAACTACGGAAAACCCAAGACAAAGAGTAAATCTTAGGGGCGCCTGGATGGCTCAGTCATTAAGAATCTGCCTTCGGCTCAGGTAGTGATCCCTGGGTCCTGGGATCGAGCCCCGCATCGGGCTCCCTGCTCAGTGGGAAGCCTGCTTCTCCCTCTCCCTCTGCCCCTGCTTGTGCTCCCTCTCTCACTGTGCCTCTCTCTCTGTCATATAAATAAATAAAATCTCTTAAAAAAAAAAAGTAAATCTTGAAAGCTCCTAGAAAAAAATAAAAGATAAATTACCATCAAAGGAACAAGAATGAGACTGATCACTGACTTTTCAGTAAGGATCATAAAAGCCCTAAGGAAAAAAAAAAAAAAAAACAAATCATAAATTAATCTAAAAAGAGTGTCATGTTTTGATAATATCTGTAGATGTGGTTTCTCACATAGAGTGTCCTGAATTCTGATACATAGAAAACCCACAAAGATTTTGAAAAGTTGTGTTGGGAAAACCATCCCTAGTTTGGATTTAAAAGACTAAAACTGTTCAAATTCAAACAGCTTCTGACCTAAAAATATCTGTAGCCAGGGGTCCCTGCGTGGCTCAGTCAGTTAAGCATCTCACTCGATCTAAGCTCAGGTCTTGATCTCAAGGTCATGAGTTCAAGCTGAGCACTGGGCTCAACAATTTTTTTTTAAATAATATTAAAATAAAATAAAGTAACTTCTGTAGCCAGGTAAAGCCTAAGAAACCATCTCAGTCTCCAAAAATGATATATTCTATAATGTCTCTTAAGAGATGGACAACAGAAATAGTGGGAAAAAAGGATCTTCCAGAGATGAATCCAAGAGTCATGGAGACTGACAGAGTTGGGAACCATCCTGATGAACACATCCAGAGCTCAATAAACATTCAAGTCCCAAGAATAGCCGGATGCAGCAACTTTTGTCCATTTTGTCCACTGAGATTCCCAAATTTCTAAGACACAGAGATTATTATGTGTTCCCTATTCACCACCCTTCTAGTGATTTATTCTGTTTCTGTGTTAGCATGTATAGGGCTGAATTGTATTTTTTCCCCAAAGATTTCAAACAGGAGGAGGAAAATACTGACCTGACATAAAGCATAAAATTCTGGTTTTGAGCCAAATACCAGGATCAGATAAGACTTTTGGAGTATTTTAGGGAGTGCATACATTTTGTGTGTGGGAGGGATATAAATAAATGCTATCAAGAAAGTAAACTGTGATAGACTACACTGATATTTATTTCAAGGTTTCACTATTCTCAACATCCACATAATTGTTATGTGATTTTGCAGCTCTTTCCACTAAAAATAGGGCATATATTGATGTTGAGCTTGGCCATTTGATTTCATTTGGACAATGAAATAGGGATAGGAGTAACAGTATGCTAGTTCTCAACCATGGCTGAAAAACAATGCATTTTTACACTCATTCCTCTTTCCTTCTTCCATTGTCACAAGAAGAAAATGTTCCAGGTAGTCCACTGATCTAATAAGGATAGGAAATATATATAACAGACCTGGATCCAACCAACATTCAACAACTGGAAACTCAAAACTGGTGTTGTGATTGTAAATTTTCAACTACTGTTGAGTGGCAATACTCACTAAAATTCACCATACATACACCTAGCATTTCTATTTCTTGGTCTAGACTTCAAAGTAATGCACATGCATGCATGCATGTATACGTATGTATGTATGCATGCAGGCATGGGTGCATAGATACACAAATGCATGCAAGACCACCGATAAATCTCACAAGAATAATGCTGAGCAAAGAAGCCAGACCCAAGACAATTAGTAATGCATGACTCCAAAAAGCTCAAAAGAGGCAGAACTAATCTAGGATCATAGAAACTGGGGTAGCAATTACCCTTGAGGGGAAGTTCAGTAGGAGAAAGAGGAACTGTTGGTTTGCTGTTAATGCATCTACGAGCTGATTTCTGGGTGTGTTCATTTTATGAAAATTCACTAAGTTTCAGACTCATGATTTATGTTTTTTCTGTATGTGTGCTATTCATAAACAAAATACACATTAAAAGTGCTGTGGGAAGATTAATGAAGGTGGACATTCTATTTTTCTTTCACATGCTACCTCTCCTTATGTTGCAAAAAAATGTATTATTACCTTATAATTTAAAAACAAAATTAATTAAAAAGACCACGTTATTTATTCTTGGATAAAGCAAAAAAATTGATTCAAATACACAGAGATTACATTTATATTGAGTTTTGTGGATAAGTAAGTAGTAAGGTGGTAAAAGAAAGAAGTAGAAGAAAACTTTCAAAAAGAGGGAGAGCACTAGGAAAGACAGAAAAGTTATAAAATATAAATTATATTAAATATAATCAAGGTATCTTATTGTGGCTAGAAGTTTAGGGTATGTGCAGCCTAAATATATCCAGCACTTAATAAAAATTTCATGAACTGATTAACAAAGTGTATGTGGGAGATAAATATCACAAATGCTGTTTGGGTAGTTTGGACTTCCTGTCTTCTCAATCAGACCATGGGGTTTTCTCTGCAGCTTTTAAACTGATCAAAACTTTGTTTTAGGAGGTACCAGAGTAGAGATCAGAATCAGACAAACTCATTAGAAGGACTGCTATAAATTTTCAAGGCCAGAAATAATCAAAACCTGATTTGGTCCACAGAAGGTAATTTTTCAGGAATATTCCTAAAACCATACTATGCAAGAGCTGCCTATATCCACTTCTTTATAGGAACAAACTTGAGTAATAATTCATTAGAAACTAAAAACAAGAAATCAAGCTCCTCTTTCCATAGCAAAGTCGTGACCACACAGACTCAGAGCCTCCATACAAAGCCCAAAAATGCTTCCTCTCTTAATACTGTCCTTCTCCTCTCCAGTTTCTGCCCCCGTACTCCTCAGAATAGAGTTTATGCTACCATGGAATGTATATCCCACCACTGATTGGGACTGTGGGTCAGAAAAGCCTCTGGATGTGACCCACAGTGAAAAAATCCCAGTTTATCCCATTGTTGGAATGTTTCTTGGATTTACTTTTTTTCCCCCCAGTAGAAAACAGGCTGCATCTTAGCTTCTCAAAAAATTAAGCCTAAAGTTGTTGTAGCATTTTGCTTATATCCTTCTTATGGAGCATAAAAATTTCTAGAGAGATTAATTTTGTCTCTTTACATCCTTTATTGTAAAAGGCAGGCTGGTAAATTCTGTTGGGTACATAGAAATCCACCTATGGATTTCTCTCTGGTCAGTTAGAATAGATACATAGTTCATAAAATAAAATCACAGAAGCATAGAATTGAAAGCTTAAAAGTACTTAGAGGCTATCTAATGCAACATCCTTATTTTACAGATGAGGAAAGTTAAGAATGGAATTTTTTATTTGTCCCAGATGACTCTCCTAGTGACCAATATCCTAAGGAAGGGAGTGTAGGTCTCTGGAATGTTTTTGGTGTCAGAAACATTTTTTGAAAATAATTCAACTTGGCACTGAATGTTCTCAGATTCTTGTATTAAAAAGAACTAAGCTTTGACTTTTTTTTTGCCAACTAGTATGTGTCTGTGTATGTGTGTATATAAATGATTGCCTCCCCTATGTGTTATTAATTTTGTTGGCTGGTAATTTTTGGGGATTTGGCATGACAACACTTGTGAAAAATAAAAATAAAATATTGGTGTTTATAAATAACCATACATATATGCAAACAAAGATCACATTTAGTTAAATGGAGCAGCTGAGGTATATATTTAGTCAATTTAATATTTAGATAATATTATTAAAACACCTGGTGGAATAAATATAGTTGCTGGGGACGTGCCAAGGGTTTGCAGGCCACTAAAAAGTGATAGAAGTGTTAGAGATCACGTGTGTTTCCTGAAATTAAAATACTTTTCATGTGTCCAGAAGCAAATCAAAGTAATTGTTAGAATAGTGGCAGATGTTGAAAATTTTCGAGACATTAAATGCGTAATGAATATCCACTGAATGACCACAAGTTTGAGACCAGGAAAGTGCATTCTATACAGAAGTGCTGAGAGCCTAGGTGGCGTATGACAGGCTTACTTCTTGACTTTATTGTGGTTTCCATGGATGCAAGGGGGATCCATGCTAAAGGATAACAGAGGAAAAGACGAGCAGCATGGTTATGGACTGAATGCTTGTGTCACCTACAATTCACCTGTTGAAGCCCTAATCCCCAGTCTGGCTCTATTTGGAGACAGAGCATCTAAGGAAGTAGTTAAGGTTAAGTGAGGTCATAAGATTGGGAGTCCAGATCTGATGGGATTTGTGACCACATAAGAGGAAACACCAGAGAGCTTGCTCTCTTTGCTCACACATACTGAGGAAAGGTCATGTGAAGACACAGCAGGAAGGCAGCCATCTACAAGCCAGGAGGGGAGCCCTTGCCAGAAGCTAATTCTGCTGGGGGCCAGACCTAGGCCTTCTAGCCTTCCTCACTGTGAGAAAATTAATTTCTGTTGTCTAAGCCCTAGTTTGTGATATTTTGTTTAGCAGCTGAAGCAGACAAATACAGACATGAAAAAAACGCTTCTCAACCACCAGTTTATTCTAGCAGGTGCATGACTTTTAGAGAAACTTCATGTAAGAAAGAAAGCTAAAAACAAGAAGAAGAAAAACCCCAAACAATGAGATCCCAAAGGAACAGTGGAGATAGAAAAATCTTTGTCAAAAATGTGGGTAGTGGACTATGATGATGTGAAGGAGAAGAGGGATGTCTGCCTCTTTAGATTTTTACATTGGGTCTAATGCATTTCCCTTTCCAGGAATAAATCACAAAGTTCGGTACAAGAACCACCCACAGGGAATTACGTAGTTGCTTAAAAATGCATGTTTCGAAGGCCTTCTTAAAATTAGATGGTCTGATGTTGAACTGGAACCTCTGGTACTATCAAGATTCTGTCTGAAACTTTTAAACAATAAAGTTTGATAACTGGTATCATATAGTAAATGTCAATCAAAGGAAGGTTTCTTGTGACTTACCCTTCAGTTTTATCATTGACTCATTGTATTTAAACTATTCTGAAATGAAATAAAAATTACATACAAAATAATAAACCATGCTTTGAACAACACCAAACTTTGATGAAGAAGACCGAATCAAGACTTAAATTAATAAAACAACTCACCCAAGACATCAAAGTCAACAAGAATACATGTAAACATCCTAGATTTGTACTTGAAAAAATATTTGAAAATTTCAGAATGGGAAAGAGCCTGTTGGCTGAGATATTTCTTACTTATACCAGGACTCCCTTTTGGAAGCTGTAACAGGCATTGTGATGATCGTGTCCATCGGCAAGTGGAACTTGAAAGAATTTGCCATCCTTGTGAAATTAACATGCCACACGGCACAACAATATTATATCCCAAGCTTATCACAAAGCAGAACATTTTTGTCCAGATCTTGCATGAGTAGAAACACCTTTTACATGCAACATTTTAGAATCGCCTCAACCCCTATAACAGAGAATTTGTGTAATAGGTCTCTGTGTATGTGAATGTGTGTGTGTTGGTGAGGTGTGGAAGGGACCCTGTATTTTACAAGGAAAAACTAGAATTTTCTTTTAATTCTGAAAGATATAGTCTTAGAAATCTTTTCCTGTTCTCTCTTTTGTGCTACATCATTTTTTAATTTCAACATCTGCCTATATGCCTTATGGGATTTGGTCTTTTCCAGTGTTCTTGGCACTTTCAAGAGTTTCTCTTTATCTTTATAGCTATATCTTTATAGCTCAGGAACTGTATGAAACTACGATTAGATGTATCTTTTTTATCACCAACTCAACCTGCCTCGTGAGCTCTTTTACTCTGACAAATCATATTTAATTTTAACTTAGGATAATTTTTAATAATTTCAACTTAGGGTATATTTTTATGTATTTCAACCACCTCTTCTCGTCTCTTCCTTTGTGGGAGCCCTCTCCTACTGGATGTCCTTAAACTCACATGCTTCCTCTGCTGAGACCCCCTAGATCTATCCTGCAAGTCTCTCACATTTCCTCTCATATTTTATGTCTTTATGAAATTTTGCTTTTTATATTAAGATACTTCTTCCATTTCACCTTTGAGGCCATGAGTCTATCATTGGAAATCATGGTTCCCTTTTCAGAAGTTATATATATATATATATATATTTTTTTTTTAAAGATTTTATTTATTTATTTGACAGAGATAGAGACAGCCAGCGAGAGAGGGAACACAAAAGCAGGGGGAGCGGGAGAGGAAGAAGCAGGCTCATAGCGGAGGAGCCTGATGTGGGGCTCGATCCCACAATGCCAGGATCACGCCCTGAGCCGAAGGCAGACGCTTAACCGCTGTGCCACCCAGGCGCCCCCAGAAGTTATATTTTTGTGCAGCACATGAACATCACTGTCTTTTATTGGCTCATTTTTCATTTCTCTTGTCCAGCACTTCTATTTCACTTTTTCTATTCTACTCATCTACTCTGGTGGTTACTCTAAAGAAATATCAACATCTTTCATCACTGGCTCATCTGGGGTACATTTGGTTATTGTACTTTATGAGGTAGTAGTTTCCTCAGGGATGGAATGGTTGGTATTGTAGGAAAAGACAGTCAAAATCCCCTTACTGGGCAGCACAGAAGAAGCTTTCTGATTACTCAAGATCCCCTCTTTCTGAACCTCATGGCTGGGGACGACCTGGCTTATCAATTCAGCATATCCTTGAGTCTTAGAGCCAGGGAGAGCCTTTTAAAGTTTCCCTAAGGCAGGGATTATTGAATGTATGCATTGCTTCCAATAAATGAGTCTCAAACTCTTTTAGCAGGAGGACTATATTAATTTCCTAGGGCTGTCATGGCAAAGTCCAGCAACCGGAGGTGTTAAATAACAGAAATTTATCTCTCAAAGTTTTGGAGACTGGAAGTCCAAGACCAAGGTGTTGACAGAATTGATCCCTTCTTCAAGTTGAGACAGAGGAAGTATCCTATGCCGGTCTCCTAGCTCCTGGTGGTTTGACGGCAATCTTCTGCATTCCTTGCCTCATAGACACATCACTCCAAACTCTTCTTTCATCTTGATACAGCTTTCTCCCTACTTGCTTATCTTTCTTTGCATCCAAATGTCTCACTTTTAAAAAGGACATGATCCTATTGGATTAGGGGTTACCCTAATGACCTTAACTTAACTTGATCATCTGCAAAGACCCTATTACCAAATAAGGTTACATTCACAGGTACTGGAGAGTTAGGACTTCGACGTCTTTTGGGGGGCACACAACTCAACCCATAACAAGAACTGTGCTTTGTTTTTGTTTTTTTTTTTCTTTTGTTTTGTTTTTTTCAAATGGCATCTTACTCAGAAACTCAATATATAATACAGATAAAATTGAGCAGATCTGATTAAGTGATGGTGGTAGAAAGGCATAGTTGACCCTGACTTCACATCCTCAAACAGCCAGAGAAACCCCCCCCAAGACATGTGCATTCCCCTCAAAGCACAGTTTAAAAAGGGCTATTGGACAGTCCCATTTTTTAATAGCTATATGCTAAGCCATTGTATGGGAAAGCTGTAATTCATTTTAATAATCTGATATTCCTGACATTTCAATATTTTAACTTTCTTTTCAGTCTTTTATACTTTTTCACTATTACAAACAATATGGGGCTAAACAACTGTTAGCTAACTTTTTGTGTCCATTATTGATCATTTCTTTAGTGATAGTTTCTAAAAAATGAAAAGGGTTTTCAAATTTTTTAAAATTACTTTTTAAAGATTTATTTATTTATTTGAGAGAGAAAGAACATGTATGCAAGTGGGGGTAGGGGCAGAGGGAGAGAATCTTTCAAGCAGATTCCCCACTAAGCACAGAGCCTACTGTGGTGCTCAATCCCATGACCCATGAGATCATGACCTGAGCCAACAAAACCAAGAGTCTGACACTCAACAACTGAGCCACCCAGGCGCCCAGAAAGGGTGTATGTTTTGGGGTTTTTAAAAATATTTTATTTATTTTTAGAGAGAGAGAGAGAGAGAGAGCATGAGCAGGGGTGGGGCAGAGGGAGAGGGAGAGAGAATCTCAAGCAGACTCCTTGCTCAGCTGGAGCTTAGTGAAGGGCTCCATCTCACAACCCTGTGATCATAACCTAAGCTGGAATCAAGAGTAGATGCTTGACGCACTGAACCACTCAGAAGCCCCCCAAAATGAAGAGGTTTTTAAGTACTTAAGTACGTTAGGACATTATACCAAATTGCATCCTTCATAAAAGTTGTCTCAATTAATTCTCTTGTCAGTTTTATACTGTGTACTTTTATGTTAACTGGACTTCATCATAGAATACTGTGTTTCAAGATGGAGTTGTTTTGTTCTAAATTATTATTTTTTTAAAAAGAGAGCGCAAGCATGAGGAGGTGGAGGGGAAGGGGCAGAGGGAGAAGCAGGCTCCCCGCTGAGCAGGGAGCCCAATGCAGGACTCAATCCCAGGACCCTGGAATCATGACCTGAGCCGAAGGCAGACACTTAACTGACTGAACAGGTGACCCTGTTCTAGATTATTTTTATAATTTTGTCAGGAATAAAAGCACTGGTTCTGCAAGCAGGCTTGAAATATCCTACCCCAAAGTTAGAGTTTATTCTCACTAAAAGGAAGTAGGTTTGAAGCTTTGAGAAGAGAGGGATTAGGCACAGAAGGTGCCTCTAAGTGTAGAATTCATTTTCCAAATAAGGCACTGTATTAGTTTCCTAGGGGTGCAAAAACTTACCACAAACTACATGCCTAAAAACAAGAGAAAGTTATTGTCTTACAGGTCTGGAGATCATAAGCCCAAAATCAACGTGTGGGCCAGGCCACACTCCTTCTGAAGGCTCTGGGGAAAAATCCTTTCTGGCCACTTCCTAGCCTTTGATGGTGGCCAGAAATCCTTGGCATCCCTTGGCTTACAGCTGCATCAGTCCAATCTCTGCCCCCGTCAGCACATAGCCTGCTTCCCTCTGTGTCTTCAAATCTCTCTCTCCTTATAAGGATATCAGTCAGGTCATTGAATTTAGGGCCCACCTTAATCCACCACTACCTCATTTTAACTTAATTACATCTACAAAGACTCTTCTCCCAAATACGTTCACAATCATGGGCACCAGGGGTTAGGACTTGAATATATCTTTCTGAGAAGCACAATTTATCCACACAAGGCACCAACTGAATTCCAGGGCAAAGGTGGGTGCCTAGGTTTGGGGCTGTTCTGATGAGAAGTCCAGGGAATCTCTAAGATTAACCTGGTCTTCTTTAGTTTCATACAAGATTTAACCTCTCTGTGACCACGGACTCCTCTTCAAGTGACATCCTGGATTGGAACCATGTTCTGTGTCACAGAGCCACCTGTCACTGCCACTGTCTGCATCATAAAGATAAACGCACAATTTTTAAAAATTGTATACTGTCACAGAAATTAATTATATCCAGGGATGTTACAGGATTCTGCAGTGTGCTCTTTGCAATCACTGGGCTATGTCAGTCGTGTTAAGTGGCTCAGCACAGACAGGAGTGGCATGTGCTCATTAAGGTAAGTGGCACATTTAATGACAGAAACACAGGTTTCAGTACCTTCTGTGACGGAGCAAATCGCACTTCACGCACCTGCCAACACAAATGTAGACCCTAAATCACAGTCAGGGCAATACCCTTAGAGTAAAACCACTCCGGGTTCTCCGTTTCACTAATCTATGGCTTTTTCCCCCCCACAGAGCCTATAGGTGAGAAAGAAAAGTCAGAGAATTCCAGCCTTTTGTCAACAAATATTTACCGAGCAAAGCTATGTGCCAGGCCCCATTCTGGGTTCTTAGAATACAACAGTAAAACACAAAAACAAAAAGCAGATACAGCTTCCTCCTTTACCATACTTATGCTCTACTTAAATCTTTACTGATTGTTCTTTTATTTTTCTAATTTTGGATGGCAGTCATTTGTGGTGAGTTGAATTTTTAACTGGAATCACAATGCATAAGGATCAAAATGTTTTTATGTTGGAAAAGCCTAATTAATACCTCTTCCTTCCTCCCTTCCTTCCTTCCCTTTCTCCTTCTCTCTTTTTTTTTCTCTCTTCTCCCTTCCACCTTCTCTCCTCTCCCTCTCCCCTTTCTCCCCTCCCCACTCTCCTCTCCTTTCCTAGGATCTCAAAAGTTGTATGTGTAATAACGAAGATAAATGGGCTAAGGGGAATAAGTGAAGTCTTTGTCTTTTTCCTGGTATCTTCCATCAAGCATCGATGGGAATGCTCTCTTTCTGAAGTTTTAAAGGCATCCCTCCCAACTATTTTAGTGACTCCCTGTTTAAGGCATTAGCAGTAGTAGAGAATATTCACAGATTTGGAGTTTGATTTCTAAATATTCTTTGACTTTTCCCAGTCAGAAAGGAAAAACTGAGACAGACCAGTGTGCCTCTATCACAGCATGACATCTGATTTAATTTTCTCTTATATTTTATTTTACTTTAATATTACTTGTGAGACTCGTTTCTGTCATTCTGATTGTAACTCCATGAAGGCAAGAAAAAGTTCCTTTTGTAATTCCTCTATTCTTCATTGTAAAAACAGTCCCAGTCATACTGTAGATATCCATTAAATACTTCTAGAAAGTAATACTTTCCATCTGGCAATTCTCAGGATTCTATAAGTATGCACATTTTATCAAATGCATTTGTTTAGTTTCAATATCACGTAAGAATGAACACGACACTATGAGTATCAAATGTCTACAACACATTCTCTTCCTTTCCCATGCTAAACTCAAAACACGTATTACTTTTCTAATGCTCGTAAGTTGCAGAGAATTTCAGGCTTGAAAGGAACTTCCAGTAGCCAAATCTCAGCCCCACTATATTCATTAAATACTTGGATCTCTGTGTTTCACGTTTCTATTTGAACTGTCCCTTCACTGCATATTTAGCTCACAAGTGGCTCAAACTGTTTAAAATGTTTGCCTTCACCCAGGTCAATGGCTATGTCTTTATAACTGTCATTAATGAGCCTTAGTCAGGGACAGTAACTGGTTTCACTGGTTGTGCGGTGGACAGATTATGAGGTGGTTCCTACATCTCTGTCTCCTCATATTTACTTCTGTGTCTAATCGCCTTTCCTTAAGCATGATGGGGCCTGTGACTAGCTTCTAACCAGTAGAACATGGCAAAAGTGACAGCATACACATGATTATGTGCACATAATTAAGAGTGTAACACCCATCTTGGGAGGACAGTCTCTCTCCCTTGCTGGCTCTGAGGAAATAAACTACCATGCCGGGAAGGTCTCTATGGCAAAAAACCTGATGGTGGCTTCAGGCAAAAAGGTAGCAAGAAATTGAGGATCTCATTCCGAAAATCCACAAGAAATGGACAGCTGCCAACAACCACTTGAAAGCAAATCCTTCTTCAGTGAAGCCTTCAATGAGAACCTAGCCTCAGCCAACATCTTACTTGAAGCCTTGTGAGGTCCCGAAGCAGAAGACCCAGCTAAGTTATACCCAGGCTCCTGACTTGAAGAAACTATGAGATAAAAAATGTGCATTGTTTTAGGTCATTAAGTTTATGATAATATGGTTACACACCAATAGATAACTCATACATAGCATACACCAACTTTGGGCAGTTAGTTAAATTTCCTGGATCCCTGAGGGGAAGAAGGATTCTGAAGCCACATTTGGTCTCAACAAGAATAAGTGCCATAAAGTACTAGCAATGTTTTCAGTGAGCACATTTATGAGAAGTAGTACACCTGACACTTCTCACCCATCCACTCTCATTCACACTCTGTGAGATCGGAAAAAAATAAGTGAAATGTTCCACACATAAACTCTAATGCTCAAGGTCAATGCTACAGGCAAAAGGTTGTAAAGTGTGCGATCTGAAAAGGACAGGGGTGAAGCAGGCTGCAGGTGAGTGCTGATGCATAGATTGTGTGAGCGACTGTGATGCACCAAACTGTCCCAGTCTGAAGCACTCACGTTCCAGTCTAAGGGACTCAGCTGTTCCGACACTAAAGCAAATGGTGGCTATGGAAGATACCAGACCAGTGTTTCCAGATCTCCCAATGTTTTCAATAGAAGCTGAATACATCAATTTTTATGTGAAACTTCCCACTTTTTAAACATTGACTAATTTTTATGCACACGATTATATTGATTTTCTCACCATGTTAGTTGCACTATCGTTGAACCACAAGCTGCTACTGATGTGCTTTCTCTCCAGAGTTTGCAGTTTTACCCATTACACAAATACCCATGTTACCAACGCCTTTTCACTTCTACCCATATTGAAAGGCAATTGCAAGCTTATATAATTAAGTGCTATAATAAATACCTAAGGATGAAACACATGGAATGCATAATACCGAGTTAATGATACTGAAGGCAAGTCTCTGCCCTCAATTAGTTTTATGCACATACTCGTAGTCAGTGGGAGTTGCTTGGGAATATATGCAGTTGGTCCCAAGAGCTGCTGAAGCAGATATCATGGTACGTACATGGTAGTTTATAATCCACACCAGTCTTTTTTTCAGTGATCACCATAATAGTCCAATTTAGTGAGTTTATCATTGTCGAGACGACTCTGAATAACTAATCACATCTCCAGCCTGGCGGCAATATTGATGAAGCATAGACTCTGGCATAAACTTTGAGGATCAGTAAGAAAAATGGCTTGACCCCAAAAAGCTTAAACCTCAGTGGAGATGATGAATATAACACACACACACACACACACACACACACACACACACACACACTATGAGGGGCCTCTGGGTGGTTCAGTTGGTTCAGCATCTGCCTTCGGCTCAGGTTGTGATCTCAGGGTCCTGGGATTAAGCCAGGAGGTGGACTCCCTGCTCAGGGGGGAGTCTGCTTCTCCTTCATCCCCTGTCCCTCCCCCTTCTCCCTCTCATGCTCACTTGCTCTCTCAAATAAATCAATAAAATATTTAAAAAACAAATGTTTATCACATGAGCTGAGCTTAGAAAAATTTTAATAGAAAACAGCTTCAGTCTTTCTCTCACTGTTCCTATACATTCACTCTATGGACTAATTTTTTTCTAGTGAATGAAATATCTAGTGGTCCCAAAGCCCTTCTGGTGTTCAGCTAATAAATGAATTGCCCCTTTACTTTGGCATGGTCACTGGAAATGTATAAATGACTAACCCTAGGAGATCTAGCTCTGACTCTCGTTTGCAAGTACTCAATCGAAGTTCTAGCATATCACTATGGAATGTGGGATGGAATGTGGGGAAACTTGGTACCCACTGTTTTATTGGCCTTTGGTGTATCTGCTGAAATCATAAGAAAAGTTGTATTTGAGATGAATATGAATAGGAAATGAATATGAGATGAATATGAAAACATGATCTTTTGAGATTAAAAAATTATTTAAACCTAGAGGAGAGTCTACTCTGAATTCAGCTACATACATAATAAAATCACATTCTACTGAGCATTTAGAATATACAATGCATCTTTTATACCTCACAACAACCCTATGAAAATTTAAAATAGGATTTAAAATAGCTCAGAGTGACTGTGTTTAAATCTCCATCCAGCACAACTCACCATCTCATTTTGCGAAACTGTTGGGCCTCCTCTGTACTATTTCCTCATTTGTAAAATGGGAATAATGACAATAATCTAATATTTAAGTGATTATTCTAAGCACTACTACATATATTTTACATGGATTATATCATTTAAAACTCATCATGGCCCTATAAGGTATAAGATACCACCATCAGTACACATTGTTAGACTTTGCTAAAATGAAAACAAAGACTAAGGGGGATAAATTAGTGGCCAACATCTTGCAGATAACTGAACCTCAGAAGTTTACTTCTAATGCCCAAGATCTTAAATATTTTAACATATTCCTCACCTATTCTGCCTGTGATTAAATGGGATAATACCTATAAAGTCATAGGAACATAAAAGGTTCTCAATTAATAGTTGATTTATGAACTAGAGTCTCAGTCTTGAAACACAGGAAAACACAGAAAGACTGAAAAGGTTTCTTTTTTTCAAAGATTTTATTTAAGTAATCTCTACACCCAACATGGGGCTTGAACTCACAACCCTGAGATGAAAAGTTACATGCTCTTCTGCCTGAGCCAGCCAGGCACCCAAGAATTATTTTAAAGCAAAGGTGACTACTGATGTAGTTCCCATATTATCTTAGCCAAATATTTTTCATACCAGTGTATTCTCCGTTGTCATCAATTACCTCTGTTTTGAGCCTTGCATCGTTAGGGCCTCCTGTGAATTGGATATTAATAGCCAAAGGAAAGAGAGGTCCTTCCTGCTCCAACCCCTACCCACCTTGGAACTGGAGAACAGCCCTTGGGACTCACAGAGTTGATGTCATGTGGTTGTTCCTAACAGCCATGCCATTTACAGCTGGTTTCTTTTGCTTTTAATGAGCAGAAACTCCTCTCCAATGTGAATAGCAATTCTCCATGGATCCTGACTACAGAGCAATGACATCTAGATCTCACTCCAGTTACAAATGGGAAGCTGTTTGCCAGTGAAATTTCAGAGGACTCACAAGGTTATGCTGACACTGAAATCTAAATTGGTCCTTGGCGTCCCCCCTAGGTAAAAAACCCCACATGGTCCTTTGGGGAAAGCAGGGGTGATGAGTAAAAAGGCATGCTTTTCTGCATGGTTTCTTATCTGTGACACCAGCACCAATACATGTTGATCAGATTACAGCAAATTCTTGGGTCCATTCTTGATAAATTATACCATCTTAGCTTTCTAAACAAAAAAAAAGATATTTCTCATATAACCTATATAGCTTGACTAGGAAAAAAAAGTAATAGAAAAGGTGTATACATATCATTGTGTGCTATGTCCAATAGGTAAAATGATCGCTTACATACACTAAATGCAAAACAAGATAAATAGAAATTTAAAATGATGGGGTGATATAGGATATTTGGCATTGTAAAAGAATTTGGAATTGTAACTATAGTCCTAAGGATACTGACAACGTGAATTCAAAACCTAAAACAATTTTAGGGTTGTAGAAATTTTAATGGAGGTAATTTAGATACTGGTTGCCTTAGAAATTGCTACAATTGAGTTACTCCTAAAATATGGTATTTTTTAAATTAAGTAAACGCTACCCCCAACATGGGGCTCAAAATTAACCACGAGATCAAGAGTGGCATATTCCACTGCCAGGCACCCCTAAAATATGGTACATTTAAATCACACTCACAAACTCTGTAGTGTGAATTTTTATGGGCTCACACACACACATCTGTGCACAACCAAGTTTAATGTACAGAAGCTAAAGCAACTGGGGTACAGTGGGAAAAAAACACTGAACTCCAAGTGAGCAGACCTTGGTTTGAGAACCAGTTTTACTCCTTATGAGCACATAGAAAATTCACTTAATTATATAAGCCTTGTTTTACATTAAATAGACATTATAATGCCTACTTTGTTGTTCTGAGAAGTATAATGCAATGAAAGATATAAATGCACCTAATGTTGAATCTGGTTTACTGCAATGGTCGTTTCCATACCTTTCCCTCAGAAAATAACGGGAACGATTCATTATTAATCAAGATTATTTATTCCTCTTCATGGAAATTTCTAAAAAGATAACAGATTGTATAGTATGATGATTAAAATGCTTCATAGTGGGGCACCTGGGTGGCTCAGATGGTTGGGCGTCTACCTTCAGCTTGGGTCATGATCTCCAGGTCCTGGGATAGAGCGCATGTCCCCAGCTCAGCGGGGAGCCTGCTTTTCCCTCCCCTTCTGCCTCTCCCCTTGCTTGTGCTCTGTCTCTCTCTCTCTCAAGGGAATAAAATCTTTAAAAAATTAAAAAATAAAATGTTTTGTAGTCAGACATATTTGAAAATTTAATAAGATTCTAATACAAGATTCTACCTTAGACCAGCCTTTAAGCTTTTAATTAGATTCTAATACAAGATTCTACCTTAGACCAGCCTTTAAGCTTTCAGTTTCTGCCTCTGAACTGGGTATAATAACATCCCAACTTTTAGGTGAAGATTAAATGTGAAACTGTACCCAAATTGTGTGGCACGTGGCAGGAATTTAATAGTACTAACTCAAAACATTGTTTTTGTTTTATAAATAATGTGATAATTCTCAATTCTAAAGTATTGGCAAGTAATTAGAAATACTTTCTATTTTTCAATAATCATTGAGATTAATCTCGTGCAGACCAAGTAAAAATTGTACGGGCTAAATTCAATGTATACTCTCTGCATACCAACTTATAAGTCAATGCTCACAGATACATGTTTTCTGGAAAAAAAAATCACAATTCTAAATTATAAATCCAGGCACATGCCTGTCAAGGAGACAATCACATCCTTGTCTTTAAGAAAACCTGCAGCATGTGTCTTTCTGAGTTCTGCATAACAAGGCCATTTCTGGCCAAAGGAATATTTTTATTATCTGATCTTACATTTTGATTTGTTTATAAGTGCCTTGTTGTTAGATGTTTGCTTAAGACTTTTCTTTTAGAACTGTGGTTTGATATTAAAATGAGTTACATAGATCAACCTGGGTGCTGTTAAAGTGACTTTGAGGGTCTTTTTTTTTTTTTTTTTTTTTTTTTAACACTTCATATGTTTGCTTGGTGAAACAATGCTACTGCCAAGGCCTCTGGGGCTGAGTACAAGACCAAAGTCTTAAACAACTCTGCCTTTCACATCCTTCCAAGTTCCAAATTCTATTCAGGGTCTCATGGATGATATATTTTACTTTGAAGATTAGTCAACCTCAATTTTGGTGGTACAAGCTGTCTACAAAAGAAATGAAGGAAAAAACAAAATTCTTCAAACTTCAGAAATTAGAGTACTCTCTAATCCTTGTGCCAGGTGTTAAAAAGACAAAACATTCAACTCTGCAATTCATCAACAAAGTTTTTATTGAATGACTAATCTGTGGTCAGCTTGTGCTAGGATCTAAGATACCATTTTTTTTTAAAGATTTTATTTATTTATTCGATAGAGATAGAGACAGCCAGCGAGAGAGGGAACACAGGAAGGGGGAGTGGGAGAGGAAGAAGCAGGCTCATAGCGGAAGAGCCTGATGTGGGGCTCGATCCCATAATGCCGGGATCACGCCCTGAGCCGAAGGCAGACGCTTAACCGCTGTGCCACCCAGGCGCCCCACCATTTTTGTTTTTTAACTCTCTTGAACCCTTGAGGGTTTCAGAATTTCCTTAGTGGATAATGTATATTCTCAGGGGTCTCTACACCCACCTGCTCTCATTCTTACTGCAGAAATCAATGTGTTAACCATACTAATGCTCTAACTCAGGACTCCTATACTTGTAAATACTGGGATTTTACCCAATAGGTCTGGAAAGCATGCCCTTTCTTAGATGTGAACACCACTTCATAGACTCTCTAAGCTACAGTAATACACAGCCCATATTTTATGAGACAGTCCCCATATCACACGAGTGTACTTTTTAATAAGAATGAATTAGGACATGGGTAACAATGTGATTTCATATTTATAGCCTATACTTTTTCAAAGAATCAAATGTGCAAATCTGAAAACTGTGTGTCTTTTATCAGAACACATTTAGACCTTAGGGGAAAAGCTATCAGTTTTTCCCCATTGAGAATGATTTCGCTGTGGGCTTTTCATAGATGGCTTTTATGATATTGAGGTATGTTCCCTCTACGCCTACACTTTGAAGAGTTTTAATCAAGAAAGAATGCTGTATTTTGTCAAATGCTTTTTCTGCATCAATTGAAAGGAGCATATGGTTCTTGTCTTTTCTTTTAATAATGTGATCACGTTGATTGATTTATGAATGTTGAACTACCTTTGTATCCCAGGAATAAATCCCACTTGGTCGTGGTGAATAATCCTTTTAATGTACTGTCAGGTCCTATTGGCTAGTATCTTGGTGAGTATTTTGGCATCCATGTTCATCAGTGATATTGGTCTATAATTCTCCTTTTTGATGGGATCTTTGTCTGGTTTTGGGATCAAGGTAATGCTGGTCTCATAGAACGAGTTTGACCAGTTAGAACAGCTAAAAATTAACAAGACAGGAAACAACAAATGTTGGCAAGTATGTGGAGAAAGGAGAACCCTCTTACACTGTTGGTAGGAATGCAAGCTGGTACAGCCACTCTGGATAACAGTATGGAGGTTCCTCAAGAGGTTAAAATTAGAGCTGCCCTACGACCCAGCAATTACACTACTGGATACTTACCCCAAAGATACAGATGTAGTGAAAAGAAGGGGCACCTGCACCCCAATATTCATAGCAGCAATGTCCACAATAGCCAAACTGTGAAAGGAGCCGAGATGTCCTTCAACAGATGAATTGGGTAAAGAAAATGTGGTTTATATATACAATGGAATATTACTCAGCCATCAAAAAGGATGAATACCTACCATTTACATCAATGTGGATGGAAATGGAGGGTACTGTGCTAAGTGAAATAAGTCGTTCAGAAACAGATAATTATATGGTTTCACTCATATGTGTAATATAAGAAATAGTGCAGAGAATCACAGGGGAAGGGAGGGAAAACTGTACGGGAAGAAATCAGAGAGGATGACAAACCATGAGAGACTCTCAACTCTGGGAAACAAACTGAGGGTTGCAGAAGGGGAGATGGGTGGAGGGATGGGGTAACTGGGTGATGGGCATTAAGGAGAGCGAGTGATGTGGTGAGCACTGGGTGTTATACACAATTGATGGATCACGAAACAGTATTTGAACACTACGTCTGAAACTAATGATGTTGGCTAACAGAATTTAAATAAAAGAAAAAAAGAACACATACAGAGATTGAAGAAAATGCCTTCTCTAGGTATGTGAACAAATAATTTCAACACTGTGCCATCACTGCAGGAACAGGACTATGTCCAATCAGCAAGAACATTGATGAAGGAGGAATTAAATTGTATGGGAGACATAGAGAGCCAATCTTGTGAGGTGTCACTGAGAAGGCTCTATCTATTTTGAAGGAGAAGTTAAGAGTTCAGAAGACAGATGTGGGGAGAAAGGCTTGCCTGTCGGAGAAAACCTAATGCTCAAAGGCTCAGAAAGGTAAAACAGCATGGTATGTTTGAGTGAAAGAAGAGCTGCTCTGTATGAACTTCCATCTTGATAAATGTGAGAGGGAAAGAGGGGGTTTCTATAGTTCTGTACGTGAATAAACCCAAGACTGTATATAGCACCTTCACAAAGCCTATTTATTATATTATCTCTGCTCTGTGCTTCGATTTGTTTCTCCAAATCCTCAGAAATGATTAGGAAGCAATTTTTTTCTCCAGTGAGACTCTAATATTTCTGTCTGGATTAATAACCTGCATTCTCTATGAAGAATATTCTTACAGGAAGCCAATGCTGGCTAATCACCAGCAGGAGAGTGTTCTGTGGTTGGCCCACATCTGTAACTGGCCATACTGGAAAGTGACCATGTTGGAAAGTTAATTACTAGAGGGAAGGGAATGGCCAAGAAGCCCTGAGGCATAAAATAGAACGGTTTAGGTTCTTTGGGACAGTGGGAATCTCTCATTATTCATGCAGTTTTCACCAGAATGTGCCCAGCACAGCTTGGTAGTGCAAACACGGAACACCGGAGGAACAAACAAGCAAAATAGATTAAGACAGCAACGTTCATTACGATTCAGAACAAGTGTAAAGTCACCCCAGAACATTTTGCAATGTGTACCTACTCCACACACAAGATTAAAACAAATACCTTGCATAGTTTCAACGTCAAACTGAAGTTAAAGGAATTTTGGCATTGGCTTTAGCAGACTACATAGTAGCAACCAGAACATTATTCTAAAACTTTTCCATGGAATGTTACAGTTGGTTTTGTTGCTCTTGCTGTGGGACGTCGTCTTTTTGTGGCTATTACTTTCAAATTGAATTTCTCTTTGAATGTCTGTTTCCAAAACCAAAAAGCAAATTAGAATATAGGAAAGATTCTCACCCTCATCCATATTTTTCCCCACATGGTTTTGTTTCTCATGTATCCTTCCAGGTATCATATATATGCATCTACCTATCTATCTATCTATATAGATATATGCAGCTAAAATGACACAATCACTTCCCTCTTTTTAGAAAAATTGTGGTATGCAAAATACAGTTTTTGAAACTTTATTATTTTTTACTCCAATATAGAAAAAGGCAAAAAAAAAAAAAAAAGAGGCAGCTGCGCATAATGAACCTTGTTATTGAATATGGCTGTACAGTATTCTATTTTATTTTAGTGTACTAAAATTTACTTAACCAATTCTTATTTATAGTCATTTAGGGTGTTTCTACATTTTTGTCTTTACAAAAAATACTGTAATGAATAACTTTGTTCAGATGTAATTTGAACCCATTTAAGGACATCTCTAGGATAAATTTAAGAAGTCTAGTTGTCATGTCAAATGATATTTGCAATTATAAATTTAGTAAATATTTTCAAATTGACTCCATTTTTTTTCTTACAAATTTGCATGTCAACTAGGAGTGAGTGAGAGTATCCTTTTCCCAACATTTTGGGTCTCCAAATCCCACAAGTAAAAATGGTGAGGTTTTCATTCTTTATCTAAATGTGTTTGTTTCTTAACCAAAAGATAAAAGACAACTCTCCCATGTTCCAAATTAAAACAAAAACATACAACTTCAATGACAAAAATAAATTTCGCCTTCTATTGGAAAAAAGATCATTTAAAATAAAGACACAAATGAAATGGATTCAGAATTCCACTTCCAGCAAAAAAAAAAGTGTCAAGTCTTCTGTTTTGTGAGAATTCTGCTGATGACGACCAACTTTATTTAAGGTCAATCTGAGGGTAACTAAGGTAGATTCATGTAGCTAGAAGTTCCTTTGTTCTGTCTTTGTTTTATGCAACATTTTTAATAGATTTCATTTCTTTATTGAAAATGTCATAATACCCACATTTTATAGCAACAAGCTGAACTGATGTCACATATGTCTTCCTGCATCTGGCAATGGTAAAACAAAAGGCTCCTCCTAGTTTTGAGAGCCCATTTATTAGCATCCCAGTAACAAGTAGGCAGGAAAAAGTCACAGTGAAACAATTAAGAACAATTATCACATTATTGAGTTTTGAGAGGCATTTCAGTTTCAGGTAATTGATTTCAAACCAGCTGTGAATCAAACGGATATACTTATGACCTGCTAAACATTTCTAGTGTCTCCAAAAAGCTAGCTCAGCAATCTAAAACCACTTTAGGCATTTCCAAAAGTAAAAAGAAAGAAAGGTAAGCTCTACCCGTGTTTCATTTGTTTGTTTGTCTGTTTTATCTAGTGGACAATGATGTTATCTTGTGTCCAGGATTCTGAATGTTAATGTGCAAATTAGTCCACTAAGGATTTTATTAAAATGGAGACTCTGATTCAGTAAATCTGGAATGAGGCCTGAGATTCTGCTTTGTAACCAATTCCCAGGTGATGTGGATGCCACTGGTTTATGGGACATTTGCAATAGCAAAGGCACAGAGAAGAGGAAGAGGTAAACATTCGATCCTTATGTCAGACTCTGAGTTTACTTGGTGTTACAACCTCTTGCTTCCTGCATATTCCCAGCCAGTCCAACTGTAATCTGTGCCAGTTTTACAAGAACAGAAAAGTAAAACAACTTTGTTGGCTTTCCCATTAGAAAAACATCAGAAGAGAAAATTCAACAGCATCTTCCTAGAAAAAGACGATACTTGATAGTAATTATGTTAGTTTCCTGGGGCCGCCATAACAAAGTACCACGGACTGGGCAGCTCAAACAGCAGAAATTTATTATCTTTCAGTTCTATGAGGCTAGAAATACAAAACTGAGGTGTCACCGGGTTGATTCCTTCTGCGGGTTATAAGGGAAGAATTTTCCAGGCCTGTCGCCATGGCTTGTAGATGGCAATCTTTCTATGTCTCCTTATATCACTTTCCTCTACGTATATTTTTTGTCCCTCAATGTCCCCATATATTAAGGACACCAGTAATATGAGACTACGGCCCATCCTAACAACCTCACATTAATTTGATTACCTCTGTAAAGGCACTACCACCAAATAAGACTCCATTTTGAAGGATAGGGCTTCATCACATAAAATTCGAGGTGGACACAACCCATCTGTTTCCCCCTAACTGTTGTTTCCTTCTGCCCAAATCTTCTACTTGTAAAATGGAGAAATTATTCTACTGAAACAATGAACTAATCACGTTGAATAAATAGGCAAGAACAAAGAAGCGGCATCACTCCACCAGCTGATAATTTCGAAGTATATTAATTATTTGGAGAAAATGTTGAAATACTCTTCCATTTAGTGCCTGGAAAGATAGCTGGGCCAAATTAAGGGCATGAAACCATAAACGTGAGGCAAACTTTCGCATCAAGCCTCTGTTACTCATTAGGTCTGTGACTTTTCACTTATTCCCTGAACTCCTTAAGGTTTAGATTCTTTATCTGTAAAATGGGATACAATCTTTCCTCATAGGACAGTTGACCATTAAATTATTTTGTGTGGTAGGTTGTATTATTGTCCCTAGTCTGTGAGTCAAGGTCTTGCCAGGGCAGAGAAACCACACCAATAACTAGGAATTTGAATATAAGTAAGTATAAACTAGTAAAAGGTGATTAAATATGAAACAGGATAAAAAGGGACTCTGAGGGGCATACGAGTAGCAAGTGCAGGGAGCATCTTGCTACCTTTAAGGCTGGGGGAGAAAAAACAAACCACTTAGAAGTGAGAAGCACCCTCCCCTCAAGGCTGAGATTCAAATGCTTTGGACAGAGGGTGGCTCCCAGCACAGGAACGGGCATCCTACTGGTGGTAAAGAAGCCTGTCTGAAGGTCTGATCTGCAGCTGGTACGCAGAGAAACTTGCTGGAGGGTAAAGGCTGTGGCTGAGCTGTGGGCCTCTGATGTGACCGCTGCTGTGTTTCCCACACACCTGATGCTTTGTCTGCTAAGCCAAAAAACCAGCACACTGGAACGGGGATCCAGTTGCGAGAATAGGGTTGTCAGATAAAATTCAAATTTCACTAGATGATAAACAAGGAGTGACATTTTATTGTAAATATATCTCTCGCAATTTTTGGTATATACTTATGCTACAAAAAAAATCATTATTCATCTGAAATTCAAGTTTACCTGACATCCTTTATTTTCTTTGCTGAATCTGCCCACCTTATCTAGGAAGGAAAACCTTTTGCACCTGCCAGGGCTTTGCAATATCCCTCCCGCGCCCTCTATGGACAAAGCCTAAAGTTGAGTCCACTGGCCAAACATGTTTACAGGGTTCAGCTGCAGTATCATCAGTCAGTCAATAAAATGCAGATTTGGAACTGAGTCAATACATTGATAATAGAAACATTAATAATTCCTCTTCTACAACCTGTTAAAGGTGTATAACAACCTCGACTGTTTAGATGTAATTTGCCACGTCCCCCCAAATAGCGCACATCTCACCCAGCTGATGTTGGGCTTGGTCATGTGACATGCATTGGCCAATGAAACACAAGCAGATGTAATGTATGCATCATTAGCGCAAAAGCTTTCAGACACCTTCTGAGTTTCCACAAGTCATTATTCTTTTCATCTGCCAGAAAAATAATACATCTCAAATAGTGACTGTTTCTTCGGTTTAGATCCCAAAATGAATTCATGGGGCAGAGTTTCAGCATCTCACCCACAATTGCTGACAAGTAATGTGAGAGAAAAGAAATGTTTATTCTTAGAACCAGAAAAAAATCTTCCTCTTTTTTTTTTTTTTTAACCACAACAAAGTAGACTAATAACATATATAAAGTGCTGGTTGTACCACCCAGCATACTGTTTACCTTTGGCTAAGATGAACATCACAGCTATAGAAAATAACATGTATTTTGAAACAAGAAAGATCTGCTTTCCAAATCAAGTTTTATTGTATACTAGTCAACGTTGTTGTAATAACACATCCTAAAGAGAGCAGATAACCACTGCAGGACGCTGGGCAGGATAGTGGCATTGTCAGACTATGCAGCAGGAAGATCACTTCAGTACAGTGTTTAGCAAACTTGTCTTGCGAATGGTCAAACAGTAAAGGCTTTGCAGGACATACGGTTTCTGCTGCAATGACTAAAATCTGTTGCAGTCGGCGGAAGAGCCACAGACAATATGGAAATGAATACGTATGGCTGTGTTCCAGTAACACTTTATTTTCAAAAACAGGAGAGGGGCAGGATTTGACCCATGGGTCATAGTTTGCTGACTACTGCTCTGGTGGACTGTTCAATCTTCCTCCTTGACAGGCAATTCTCTGCATGCAAGCCAGAGTCATCTCATTAAAATATAAAATAGATCATGTCGTAACCCTGATTAGTAACTTCCAGTCTCTTTCCAACATACTTAGGATCAACTCTACACTTTGTACCAGAACTTCTGAGACCTCCAGGACTTTGTATCCTGCCCTCTAAGTTGTTGACCCTGGATGAATTTCCTAAGTTATTGTGAAAGTCACTCTGCAATAAATGGTTTATACACCATTTCGGATCCTTTTGATCTCTTGTTCTGGCCACCATTGTGGACACCAGCTCTTGGTGGGCCCTGTCTGAATTCACACAGCTACACCATGCCAGCAACTTCCATTATGCCCCACAGTGTGCCTCACACCCCCTGCCCCATGGGTTCTCCAGTGATGCTGAAGTGTGAAAAAAAACAGGATTCCCTCCCAAAAGCATGTACATCCCAGAAATTTAGGGAGTCATACCCTGTGGTACTAACCTTTGATCAGTTAGCAAGGGTAGCTGGTGGATAATTTTTCTCCCTTTCTCTCCCTGAGTTCCAGTTTTTCAAGTGAATTTTCAGAGGATAGCTTTTAAGGTGAAACAGTCACTCTTGGCACCAGTTTGAAAACGTATCCTCAGGACACCTGGGTGGCTCAGTCAGTTAAGCATCTGTCTTTGGTCAGGTCATGACCCCAGGGTTCTGGGATTGAGTCCCACATCGGGCTCCCTGCTTGGCGGGGAGCCTGCTTTTCTCTCTCCCTCTGCCTGCCACTCCCCCTGCTTGTGCCCTCTTTCTCTCTCTAATAGATAAATAAAATCTTTAAAAAATATATTAAAAAAAAATACATCCTCATATTGGCTCTCCTGCCTTCTATGCTCCACTCACCTTATACCTTACTTCTTCCTGGATTTTCACTTCCTAATAGAAGCACAGCCCTTGGCTCAGGGCCTGATTGGGAACTGAGAATGGGGCCCTCCATCACATCCATATTTTGCTAGCCACACTGCCCTGTTGCTTATAACTGGAACTTGCAGGTTTATGCCTATCCCAGGGCAGCTGCACTTGCCCTTCTATCTGCTCCCAGGTCTTTGCGTTAATGGCTTTTTCACATCATTCAGACTTCAGCTCAATATATCAATACCCCAGAAGAGCCTCCCCTGACTACTAAATCCAAACAAATGCCTTAGCACTCTGCATTTTTGCTTTAATTATTCTCATACCATTTATAACTCTATGAATAATTCTAATTGCTGTGTTTGATTGCTGTGTTTGTTATCTCTCTTTCCCCTCTGCTTCTAGTCAACTCTCAGTGGATTATAATCTCCTTGAGAATGGAACCCTTCTCCTCCATGCTTACCAATGCTTCCATGTACCTAGACCAGTATCTGGCACCTAAAAGAACCTAGCACACGCTGCTTAAAGAATAAGTATCAGTCCAAACCAGGGGAAGGGCTGTGATTTGAAATCCTGCTTCACTAGAAGTTGTGAGGATCATAGTCAAAGAATGTAAAATAGGTAGAAAATAAAGGTTATCTTTGGAAAGTAGACCCATTGTTTCTGAGACTGGCACAGGTGCAGGCAGACTTAAACTGAGTCTCTCCCCCCCACAAGTGTTCAGAGAATATCTGGAACCCTAAAAAACACAGAAAAAGTTTTTTAAAATGGCTTTAGGAACTTGTGTTATCAGTTGGAGTATTCAGGTGGTAATCTTCACAAGAGAAGACTAACCAACCATGCTATTTAACCCTTATAAACTAAACTGAATAAATGAATGCAGGATGCAGGAGAACTAGCTTCAAATGTCATGTATGAAAGCTCTCTGAATCCATTAAATGCATCTTGATTCATGCCCGGGGAATATTACATAAATGGTTGTGAAACAAACCCACACATTTGATCATTTTCTGCAAATCACTGTAAGAACTTAGGGCGTTCCAAAGTACATTTCCCTCTCCCATTATCCAAGGCTTAGGCTTAGTGTAGGGTGAGACAGACTGCAGATTACCTATGATTTCCTAAATCTCGTAAAACAAAAATACAGCAAATACCAAAATCTTTAAATATTGTCTCATTTTGGAATAGTTTATATTCTAACACTGGAGAACTGCCACAGGGAGTCTGTCCCATTTTAGTGAGATTATTCCTTTATCTCCCTTTCTTCCTTATTCCCATCACATCATATTGTCTTTATCACAAAACTTGAAATCTAACATTCTGTCTGGTACATAGTAGTTACTCAATAAATGGTTCTAAAATCAGGGATTCCTTATCCTGCCTGGATCTGATGTGCCACCGCGATGGTTTGGGGCAGTCTGGGGACTGGCATGCTCATCCCCTTCCATAATATCATCTTACATATCAGGATGGTATTTGAACTTTTTCCCAAAGACACACAAATGATTCTCCACACCAAGGAACAAGCATATGACTATTTATGCACCAGAACATAAGCTTCTTGATTGCAGCTGTTACTATGAATTTTAAAAACCCCAGGATACTGAGAAGTCCTCTTTATTGCATACCAAGGCTCAAGTCCATCTGTTCTCGAAGACAGTAGCAACCTGACCTAAATCAAAACCCAGTCTTCTTAGATGAGCCACACACACAGGACACGAATCCATTGGAGAAATCATGAAGACCATCTTTCCTTAGAACAGACATTTTTTCCCCCTCTCTCTCCCTACTTTTTCTGCCATCACCTCATTAGGAGAAATTAAAGGCCTCTCCAGTAGGCAGGTAGCATAGTCTATAATGAAAAGACTGTTTAGGTCCTGAAAAGAAGGGACAGGTGAGTCCTCAGCTGAGAGTTTGCACTTCTGGTAGCATTGTGAACAGGGAAAAAAAACCTTAGAACAAGAATTGGAGAAAAGTCCATCCTTTCCTGATATTTGGCCCTAATCTGAGTATGAAGATTCAAAAGAACTACGGAGAAGAGGAATAAATCATTCATAAAGCCCTTAAAAAATTCAACCAACTCTACCTGAAAGGGGGGAAAATATCACCTGAACATAAAGCTTTTGAATAAAACTTGGCTGAGCTATAATGACCCAGCACGGCATGAGTGAAAAGCAAGAGTCTAAGATGTCTTCACACTAGAAAAATCAAAAAAGTACTCCTGGAAAATGTGTGAGTCCTTCCTGGGTATCACATCCCCTCTAAGAAATTCATATTGACCCTGGAAGCAGAACCTTCACTTTTGTCACTATCTTGAGCAACCTATCCCTAGCTAATTATGTCAACTACACTTCAATTTAAAAAAATAAAATAAAAACACAAAAACAAAAACACTAGCCCCCAGCTAGTTAAAAAGCTGTTTTTTATTAAAACTCTGTGTCACCGTGGGATCTGGTGGGTTATCCTAGTCACTGAGATCAGTAGAGAAGTCTAATCAATTCCTAAATAATAAATCAACTTTTTGTGCCCTTAGTAATCTCACTGTAACACATTGCAATTCAAGGCCATTTCACTACATTTATCTTTAATGAATAATAAATGCTACATTGGTATTGACTGAACAAGTGATTAACTATTCCATCAGTAGCAGAACACAGCAATATTTTTAATTATTAATAAACCACAAGCTTTGCTTGTCAGGTACAATCATCTTTTGGTAAGAACAACTTATTTTCTTTCTTATTATCATAGACAAGTGTAATCAAATGTCATTTGAAACCACTTCTGGTCATTCTCTAGCATATGACTGACAACTTCTAGCCTCATTTCTTACTGACTGAAAAGGGCAATCAGTTTAGCAAAAAGAACAAAAAAGGTGAAAAAAAAAAGGTGTTCAAGTAAAAACCCAAGTAAGAGAGCTGGAAACAAAATCATGCTCTCAAATTTTCCTATACTGATTTCAAAGTATGTCTATAAAAAGGTACTTGTGAAATGTTATGAGGGAAATACATAAAATTGCCAAGACTTTAAAGAATAGGCTTATTCTATGCACAGAAGAGAGAGAGAGAAGGAAAGGGACAGAGAGAGGGAGACAAAGAAATTGAAACTATGTATGGAAGATAGTGGCAAACTTTTAAGTGGATTTAAGAGGAGAGAAAATATGAAAATATTGGAGAAGTATGTAAAAATAACCCAAACAGATCATAAGGACAAATCCTAAGGTAATTGCCACAGAGTTCAGATATAATAATGGGGTGGGCAGTCATGGAAATATTTATTTGACATTTATTAAATTCCATTGGATTTTTAAGATTTTAGAGATAGAAGACCATTTGCTAGGAATTCTATGATTTAAAATCAATCAATCAATCAGACATAGACTATGCCCTCAGAGTTTTTTATGGTATTTTCAAAAGGGAAAAAAAGGGCAAATATCATCTAAATCATGAAATACATCATTAAGTGAAATCGGCATGTTATATTCATATTTGTGTCCCTGGAATCTAACACAATGTCTGGCACACAGTAAGAAAAATTTAAGTTAATTCAAGAATTCTTCATTCAAGAAGAACTTATGGATTATTTATTATGGGTTTCATAAAAAATAATGTACATGCAAAGATAAATAAAACATCATCCTTGAATAACTCACAGCCTAACGGAGGAGTGAGATAGCAAACATTTGTTGAATTAAATTTTAAAATGTGTGGTCAATGCCCATCGGGAAACCTCAATCTGAAGAATTCTAAAATGGAAAATATCACAAGAGTCATGGGAGATGGTAAGGAAATAATGTAACGACTGTATAACTAACCACACATCATCCATTAACCATCATGTGGTTTGGCTCTCAGTAACATAAAATATCATCAAGATGGCTTAAAATATAGGGCTTTCTTTTTCCCAATTGACAATTGTTTGTGAAGGTTCGTTGGGTCATCAAGTTTCCCTCATGATAGCAAGATGATAGGAATAGCATCATCTGACCATTTTGTTCTCATACTGTATTCAAAGTCAGAAAGTAGACGGTTGTTCAAAATACAGAAAGAGTCAACTCCTTCTTCTCACATTCTTTGAGCAGAAGTTCTTCCTAAGGGTCTCCCCATTAGACAGCTATTATGTCTCATTTGTCACAATGGCTATATTCCTATCTTGAGACCAATAACTAAGCCTGCCTCTTCTGAGAAAAAAATAGCAGGTTACTGTTTTAAAAGAAGAAGACAGAAGGGAGGATTTTGAGGGATATGAAATTAGTACTGGTCACAGATCCTTAGCAAATAGAAAAAGAGTTATGTACACAACAACTTGAAAATGGTAAGAATAAATGGTAAGGGTGGAGCACCCTACAATACAGATAAGTCGTCCATACTTGAAGTCATCTGCAATGTGCCAGGGCCAATGTGAAGGGTATTTACAATTGTACCCATACAGAAAGGGGAAAAGAAAAAGACAGGAAATTACTAGGGCAAATGGGGTACTTTAAGTCAACCAGTATTTATTGACCATCCATTGTCTATAAAGATTTTTGCTAGACATTGGGGACCATTCAGAAATTTGTCTTCCTCTAACATTTTGACTCCTCCACTGTTCTTGCTCTCTGGAAACTCACTATTCGTAGGAGAGGATTTATCCGAATTTTGGGACTTCATATTCCTTAAAGGTGGCTCAACAGTAGCCCCAGATTTAAACAAAAAATTGAGAAGGCAGTTTTCTAAATTATCCATACCCTAATCAAACGTCCCCAACTGGGTGCTCAGCATGCTTGCACAGTGGGTGATGAGTGCACTGATGGATTGTCTGTCTCATCCCTGGGGACACCCAAGGGGCTATTATTGTCAACACATTCTTCTGTTTACCCCAATGTGCCTTATGAGTATTACTGCGATGTTTTGTGATAGGGAAAACTTCGGATAATCCTGCCACAAATGACAGTCTGATATTAGTCCCCGGAATGGATTATTAGTTCCACAGTTTGCATCCAACTGGAAAATAATGATCATTAAAGGTCAACGTGCATTCACGAGGACACAAACTACCAAACAAATGTTATTTTCCTTCTGCTTTAACATTTAAATAAGAAGAATACCAAAGTTAGATTCTCTAATCAGGTAATAGAAGTCAAGATGAGACAATGCTCTCCAAATCCTAACAAAACACATTAAGATAAATTAACCAAACCAAATCAAGATGTTGCACTCATTCAGTTTTTTCAATCAACATTTTTTTGAGTTCCTAAGCTATTCTGGTCCCTGTCCCAAGACTCTGAGAACACAAACCATGCTGCCTCGCACTGTTTACCGTCTTCTTCTGTGGAACAGAAAGACTACGCATGGTCTCTTTCACCAAGCATCTTCATACAGAGGTGGCACTGGAGTGGAGTTATAAGGGAGAAAAAGATCCCATATGTGAGCTGAGAGGACAGTCCAGATTGCACTACTCATATCAGTTCTGATGCTTGCCTTCCACAGGACGGGGTGCTTACCTGCTAAATACTAGAATCTACAGGCGTAAGAACTAAACGACAAGGGCTGCCCGGTACTAGAAGCTGGAAGAAAAGACAGATGTTCAAAGAGGGTTTCAAATTTGCTCTAGTTCCTTGAGTAAACCCCAGTTAGGGAACTGGGAGCCGTCCCATTACACTGTCATCAGCGGCTTCCCAGAGCTTGCAGAACCACCCAACCAATGAGTCCTGGACCCCCACCTCAAAGACTTATCAGCAGGCATTTAGGTGACCCATGAAGGTGGCCTGTCTAAAAAGGGTCCTCCAAATTGGGATGACAGAAACGAGAATTTGCATATGTCTCTGGCTCCCATTGAGAGCTACTTCAGAAAACACACAAGAATGTACCAAACTAGGAGGGAGACACAGTGGTGGATACAGGGAAGAGAAGAGAGGCAGAGATGGAAGAGGCTTGATTTATAGAGGCTCTTCCATTTTACCAGAAGTTGAGCTGAATCCATCCAATTAACATCTTCTTCATAAGATGGCTAAAAAAGTTGCCACTTTTTGTACAGGAAAGAAACAGCTCAAAAAGAACAGAGTACAGCTCAGCCTAAGCAGGGGGTAGAAATGTAGTATTTCTGGTTAAGTATGGGTTACAGTCACACACACTCAAGTGATACCTATTAAGGGTAGATTTAGTTCTGAGTTTAATTAGCCAAGACACAATATTGTTGGAAGCAGAGACTACAAATGCAGGGCAGAATTTGATAAAGGCATTATCTCAGGGAAGCTTCCCTTGTTTTCAAGTTCCAAACAGAGACAAGCAGCTGCTAGTGACACCACCCAGGAAAGGTAAGATCTTGTCATTTCTGAAGTAGTCCACACTTCCTATGGCCCTGTTCTTTTACACCAAGGGATGATAGCACAGTTCTGGAAAATATGTAGTGATTAAGAGCAGTAGTTGTAGTCGCCCTTATGAGCTGAATGACTGCATGACTTTCTTAATCTACATGTGCCTCGGTTTCTTTGTCCAGAGAATAAGGAAAGTGCCATCTCTCATTTAAAAATAATTTTAAAAGTGTGAATGTATACACAGAAAAACTTCGAATAACACCTGGGCCATAATTAAGTATACTATTAACATTTACATGATAATTACACCAAAAAAATCTATAAATTTCCATTTTAAAAAAATTTACTAACATTGGGCTCTCCTGGTTTGTAAGCCAAAAGCATCCCGTTAGCAAAGATGTAGCTGTCTCTAGAAGGACAAAGAGAGTCCATCTCCTGGAGTTTTTGAAGAATATTTCTGCCCCTGCCTTTATATCCTCATGAAAAACCCATTCCCCAGCAACACTGACCTTCTCCCAAAGCACGATTCACACAGCCCTGCCTGTCTCCACTGTACACCCAGTGGAAATGGATATAAGCAATTCTGCTCTTTCACACTTCCCTCTTTATGTTAAAATCTCTTCCAAAAAACAGTAAATTCATAAGGGCAGAGACCATGTTTAATTTATCTCTGTATCTCCAATGCCTGAAGCATAATATAGGCACTGCTTCAGTATTAGCTGGGTGGCATGTTGAAGAATGAATGGGGAGTAACAAAGAAGTAATAAACAAATGGAGATTAACAGTGGAGAGTAACAAATAAAACAAGATGACAGGTCTGGAAAAGCCGGCTGCAGGATCTGATGGCTTTGCAGTCAGACAAATGGGTTGAATCTCAATTTCACAACTTTTTTGCTATGTGATTTGGACAAATTACTTAATCTGGAGAAACCTCAGTATCCTCATCTGTCAAAGCAGGATTATAGCAGAATTTACATTATCGGCCTGGCCTCAGGATTAAATGTGAAATCCATTGAAAGTGCCTGGAATAAGATTAGTGCATAATAAATGTCAATCATTAGTCTTCTGATTCTTGTTATTATCATTACTGTATTAGTGAGTGGAAAGCAAAGAGTCTATTAGGGGATATGAAAGTATTTTAAAATATGATGTGATATGATGAGGAAAATTTACAAGCCTAAAAAAAAAAAAAAAGAAAAAACTACAGATCCTACGAAAGTACAGAATCTTAATATATTCGAAGGCATTCTGGAAAAAAAAAAATACATGTTTAAACACCAGGCATTATAATTAGCTACTCAGTTCTGTTGACCTTTACATCAGTTAAGATCCATTCAAGAAAACTGAAACCATGCAACGCTTTTCAATAGATATAATTTAATATACGCAATTTCTTATGCATATGTCAGAGGACTGACAACCAAAAGAAAGCATGAAATTAACCAGCGATGATAACTGAAGGAAGTAAACTAACATCCCTAAGGCTGGGAAATGAAGGTTAATGGCTGGAGTGACAAAAATGTGGAAAGGCAGTGAAAAAAACAAAGACAACCGGAGGCTAAAACAAGAGCTGATACTCAGGTAAAGGGTATCTCCGAGATGGTGAGAAGACGCTGAAAGGAAGAAAAAAAAAAAGAACAAACTAGTCCTTTCTGCCCTTTTTGCCTTCCAATTTCCTACTAGTGCTCCCCAATGGCAGGAACATAGAACAAGGCAGCTGGCAAAGGAAGAGCCCAGGCATCACAGAGAGTCGGAGCTGAAAGAAGACAGTTTAATAAGCTCATCCCTGCTTTAGGTTTTCTTTTCCATTTTTTTTTTTAATGGAGACAAACTTAGTTTACCTTTACTTTGCTCTCGTTGCTAATTTCAATCCTGACTTTTTTCCCTACCTTAAATTGAAAAGGTACTTTCACATATTTGACCATATTGTCACTCATAAGCATCGTGCAATATATTATCTTCAGCATAAAGATCAAGAATATGCAATTCAGAGCAGTGCCTCTAAACTTAAGGTGCAGACAAACCACCTGGAGATCTTGTTAATATGCAGATTCTGATTCCGTAGGTCTGAGGTTGGGTCTGAGAATTTGCATTTCTAACACACTGCCAGATACATTGAGGCTTCTGGTCCAGGGAAAACAATTTGAACGTAATATATAATAAGAGGAAGATCCACAAATCACATTTAGGTATTCTGATCATATGTACCAGTGTTCCCCACAGCAAATCACCATTTAGTTCACTTATTCACACATACCGCAACTTTTCATTAAAGTAATGATTATCTACTATACTACCCTATTACTTTTTTAGACCCTATTTTATAAATATAACTGAATATATATACATGTATATATGTCTGCAATTCCGAAGGTCCTCTCTCATAGATAAAGTAACATTTAATTTAAAGTTTCTTGTCAGGTAAGCATGAGATTTATTGATGCCACCATCTTTTCTCCTAATATTTCCCTCTGGTTTTGATTCTCCGATTTGACCTATGCTTAGAGAGCAGAAAGTTATGCCATTAAAATGCAGTTATGGTCTCAAAAGTGCTGCTTTCCTATTTCTTCCAAAGTGCAGTTTAGTGCTACAATTGCTGACTTTACCTACGAAAATACATTGTGCTCCTGCTAGCATTGCAAATTCTAAGGAGCAATGGGCTGGTTACACCGAATTCCATTCTGCATTAGAATTGTCAGCACAGTTCTGACAGGTGAATCTCTGCAAGTTGACCAGAGGTACCTCACTGGCCAGCTTCTCTATGAAGTAAGGAGCCATGTGGGTTAGGAAGACTAATTTTTGTATTGCAAACTCAGCTCATTAAGGGTGGATGGAAGGCTTTCACTTAGACACAGACAGAGTCAACATCATCATTTTTATTTGGACTCCTAAAGCCAGAAAATGCATTGAAAAGCACATTTTAAAAAGTCATCAGTCACAATCTTTTTTTTAAATCACAATTTAGTCTAAACAAATTAGTCCATCCTTCTTATGCACCATTAATTTAACTGTTACCATCAGAAGAAGGTTAGATAATTGGTTCATATGCTATCTCATGGTTTGGAAATGATACAAAATGGTATCAAAATAGTATATAATTTGTGTAGCTTTCAAAAATAAACAAGAAGACTAAACATTGATTTTAGCACAGCAGATTTAACCGTCAATCATTCAAAGATTAATCAATTTGAAGGCTAGCAAGATAACACCAGAACACTTTATTGACCTTATTCTATTTTCCGGTTTAAATTTTCTAAACAAAACTAACTTGGATATCAAATTTATTTCTCCTAGTTCTGCTACTCTGCCCACTGCTAGCCACTGCATAATTTCAGAGAAGAAGCCATGCTCCACCTTCCCAAGTTTCATCTGGAATCAATCTCCCATAAACATATACTAAGCAACCATCTCACTATTTATTCAACCATGCCTTTCAAATCCCTTCTAAACTGTTAACTTTTGTTTTCGCTCTGTTTGGAATGTCCTCTGCCAGGCATGGTTTCCTGATTTTTTTTTTTTTTTTACTTTTTCAAATTAATCTTTTTTGACATAACTATAGCTTTACAAGCAGTTGTATGAAATAACACAAAGAGATACTGTGTACCCTTTACCAACTTCTCCCGACGGCAACACGTTGCAAAACATCGTTTCCATCATCGTAAAGATCCCTTATGTTACCTTTTATAGCCATAACCATTACGTTCCCTTTCTTCCTCCTTAAAAGGCCACTTTTTCATCTTCCTAAACTGAAACTCTATACCTGTTAAACAGTAACTCCCCATTCTCCCTCCACCAGCTTCTTTTTTTTTTTTTTTTAAAGATTTTATTTATTTATTCGACAGAGAGAGACAGCCAGCGAGAGAGGGAACACAAGCAGGGGGAGTGGGAGAGGAAGAAGCAGACTCCCAGCGGAGGAGCCTGATGTGGGGCTCGATCCCACAACGCCGGGATCACGCCCTGAGCCGAAGGCAGACGCTTAACCGCTGTGCCACCCAGGCGCCCCCCTCCACCAGCTTCTGATAATCACCATATTACCTTCTTTGCTATGAATCGGACTACAGCAGATACCTCATATAACTGAAGCATACACTATTTATCCTTTTGGGATTGGCTTACTTCACTTAGCATAATATCTTCAAGGTTCATCCTTTTTGTTAGCATGTGTCAGAACTTTCAGCCTTCTTGATTTCTGCTCTTATCTGCATTATTTCCTTCTTTCTGCTTACTTCGTGTTGTCCTCTTCTTTTTCTAGGGTTTGGAGATAGGAACTTAAATTACTGATTTGAGTCAATAATGTAAGCATTTAGTGCTGCATATTTCCCTGTCTGCACTGATTAGCTCTGTCCCACAAATTTGGTTATGCTGTATTTTCATTTTCATTCTGTTTAATGTCTGTTTTAGTTTTACTTTTCCTTCAGACTCCCTGTTTGACTCACACATTATTTAAAAGTTGTCGGGTAGCTTCCAAGTATTGGGAGATGTTTCTGTTATTTTCTGTCATTGCTTTTTAGTTTAATTCCACTCTGGTCAGAGAATATACTCTGTATGATCTCACAATTTTTCATTTGTCAAACTTCGTCTTATGGCCCATTAGATAGTCTATCTTGGTATATATTCTATGGGCACTTGAAACAAATGTATATTCTCCTATTGTTAAGTTTTCTATAAATGTCAATTCGATTCAATGGCTTGATGGGTTTTGCATATTCTTACTGATTTCCTAATTTTTCTATCAATTATCATGAAAGGAATATTGGAGCTTTCACCCATAACTGTGGGTGTGTCTATTTCTCCTTTTAGTTTCATCAATTTTTGTTTCATGTATTTTGCAGCTCTGTTGTTTGATGCATGTATATTTAGAATATGTCTTTTGTGGTAGACTGACCCTTTTAGTAATATGGAACGACCTTATCTAACTCTGGTGATTTTCTTTGCTCTAACATTTACTTTATCTGATATCAATATAGCCACTCTTCCTTTCTTTTAATTAATGCTTGCATGAAATATCTTCTCCCATCTTTTTCATTCAATTTTTCTACATTGTTTTATTTGAAAAAAAATTCTTATACTCTTCATGGGTTAAATATTTTAATCATTCTGATCTCTATTTATTTACTGCACTTAGACCATTTACATGTAATATAATTATTAACAGATTAGTGTTTAAGTCTTCCATTTGATTGTTTTTCCCGGTTTTTTATCTGTTTCTATGTTTATCTTTTCTCCTACCTTCCTGCAGATTACTGGAACTGCATATTGGTTTTCTATAGTGTTTCTGACTGTATGTTTTTATAGAGATTTATTAGTGATTATACTGACTATTACATTGTAAATACAAAACTTATCAGTCTTTTGGTGTTGATGCTTTACCAAAGAGAAATACTGAAATCTTATGTCCTTTTATGTACCTTATATCTCCCATTTATAATTTTCTTAAATATTTTCTCTACATTGAGAATCACAATAAAAAGTGTTATAATTTTGCTTCAAGTACCAAACATAATTTAGAAAACTCAACAGGAGAAGAAACGTGTATGTAGTTACATTTTTAGCCCTTTTTGTAGGCCTTTCTTCCTTTTTGGTGTCCCAAGCTTCCTTCTTTCCTTTCTGCTTAGAAAACTTTCTATAGTCATTCTTTAATTTGGGCCCAAGGGATAGAGTCCCTTAGTTTTTCTTCATCTGAGAAAATCTTAATTTTCTCTGCACTCCTGAAGGGTATTTTTGCTAGCAACAAAATCCTGGGTTGATAGTTCTTTTCATTGAGCACTTGAAAAATGTGCTGCTTCCTTCTGGCCTCTGTAGTTTATGGTGAGAAATCCACTGTCATTCAAATTTTTTTTTTCCTATAATTGAAATGTCATTTTTCTCTTACTGCTTTTAAGACTTTTGCTTTAATATTCAGAAGTCTGTCTGTTGTGTCATGGTATGAATTTCTTTGAATTTACCATCTTAGGCATAAGCTCAGCTTCTCCACTCCATTTTCTTTAAAGATTTATTTATTTATTTGAAAGAGAGAGAGAGAGAGCACTCGTGCATGCATGGGTCAAGCAGACTCCCTGCTGAGCAGAGAGCCCAATATCAGGACTCACGAGATCATGACCTGAGCCGAAACCAAGAGTTAGATGCTTAACTGACTAAGCCACCCAGACACTGCTTGAATCTTTAGGTTTGTTTATCAGCCCAACTCTCTTTCTCATCTCCTTCCAGAATTCCAATGACATGAACACTAAATCTTTTGTCATAGTCCCACGTGTCCTTGATGGTCTATTCCTTTTTGTTTATTTTCTACCTCCCTTTCAGGTGGTTGATTTCTACTGTTCTATCTTCAAGTTGACAGACTTGTTTTTTCCCCTCTGTTCCATCCATTCTTTCATCCCCATCCATAGTTATTTATTGTGGTTACAGATTATTTTTCAGTTCTAAATTTTTCATTCCATTCTTTATATCTTCTTTCTTTGCTGAGGCTTTCTATTTTTTTTTTTTTCATTTTCTTCAACAATATTTACTATGACTCATTGATGCAGTCTGCTATATAAAGGGTTAAAGATCACCTCTATAAATTCTCCCAATGTTGTTTACATCTTCAGAGCAGTCTCGGTCCTGTTCACTTGAAACTTCACCAGCACCAATCTTAAATATTTAAATATTCAATTATTTAAAATATAGTCCCAATAAGCAGATTGTTAGCCATTTAGAGCCTGCCTGCTTTGCATACTCCATGAAACTGTACAGTTGGCTTCTTCTAACATTACTCTGGCAGAGGAAGGAAGAGTCACAGCTATGGGGAGGTCAAAGCCAAGATTCTCCAGTCAGCTTCTGTTGACATTCAAAGGGTAGGTCCTCCTTACTGCTGGGTGGAAACAGAGTTCTGGTACCCCACCAGATCTCTGCTTAGAGGAGAGGACTTGAGAGGGGCATGAGTGCTTCATTACTGCTACCCTTTGGTCTTCACTGACACAATGGAAGCGGCCATGTTACTGGTGGGCAGTGGCTAAAGTCCTGAGTCCACATTGGGCTTCCTTTGACATCATCCAGTAGGGAGAGTAGGGATAAATGTCTCAGTTCTCTATTTAGCCTCCTCTGACACTACCCTTGGTTTGAGGGGGTTGGACATCTTGTTACAACTTGAGGGTGAAGCTCTTGACTCGCTCCATTCTCACACTTCACTGGTGTGGGGGGTGGGGAAGATAACAGTTTTTTGTGTGGTGTTTGGCTGGAATAAAGCACTTATTGTCAAAAAGACTCTGATCTTGCTAGTATGCTTTTATTAGGCTTTTTAAACTTTATTTTAAATTTATTATTATTATTATTATTAACCAATACAATTGGTATTTCTGAGTTGCCAGCTTCTTTAGCTCCAAGTATGGGACATACGAGGAAGAAAGAAAACTCAATGATTTCACCACCATGTCATTTCTCTGAGCCCAAGGCCCCTAGCCTGTCTGCATTTTTCTCTTCTTTCAGTGTATTATGTTTGTTTTATGTATAATGTCCAAGGTTTTTAACAGTACATAAAGGGATAAATATGAAAGACGAAATTTACTCCATCCTTCCATCTTTCCAGAATGAAAAGCTTTCTTTAAGACTCGAATATAAGGTCCCTTCCTTTATAAATCTTCCCAACCACTACATTTCCCTTGATGGTGATACTCTTTTCTCTGTAGGTTTCCAGGCACTTTTACGGTAATTTATTTTCCTCTCATGACTGTCTCCATAAACTAGGCATATTATGCTATGAAACTCCTGGGGGTACATGCTTTGCTTTATTCTCTCCTATGTTCTCCTGAGACTAGCACAATAGTTTGAACACAGCAGCCAATGTTTATTAATGAAAAGGTGAATGTATGGTACAGTCTCTTAAGATTTTTTAAAGATACAGACCACCTCTTCCAGAGATCCTTTGGAAATCCAAACTGAGCAAGTGCCCTATGATAACTCTCACATGATCTCTTAAATCCCTCTTACATTGCATCACATGATCATTATTGTATTTGCTTCCCCTGCTACGCAGAGAGGACCATATATGTGACTTTCTTTCTTAGTGTTTTAGTGGAGACTCTATAAATTGTATGAAATCAGGAACCATGTTGGGTCTTGGCTCATGGCCAATAGGTATTCCAGAAATTAGCACAGTCCTTAAATACATAGTAGATGTGCAAAAACTATTTGCTGAATTAATGAATGAAATAAAAAAATGGATGAAAAGATAATAGGAACGCAACATATTATGAATGACTCCATGTATCTATTGCATATGTTACATGAAAAAGCCATCCAATTTGCCTTCCTAGAAATGTCCAATTTGTCTCTTTGGATCTCAACATTATGAATTACACGTTTCTAATTATATTAACGTAACAAGTTACATAAGCTCTTTAATAGGAACCATTTCAGAAACTGAATGATGAACTTGTTTGTGAGTTCTCTACGTGGGTTTTTCACAAATGCCTTAACAAACTTTATTGTATATCTGTAATAGCTGATGAGACAGCAAGAAATGGAAAGGGAAATAGCTTTTTCATGTGATCAGTGTTAGTAAACTGCACCTGAATGGCTCTGTTGGAGGCCAATTCAGATATATGGCTTCACTTACTAGTCTCATAAATGGCCAAACCTATTGTTATTCCCTTAGTAACTCAATAATACTTCATAAATGATTTCTTAGTATTTTATTTCCAAGTCTAAAATTCATATCTAAATCTCCAAAACCCACATCAGTAAAACTCTTCCGGAAGAGTTATTTTAAGTGTTGTAATATTCCCACATGAACACTCATCTCGCACAGTTAAATTATTTAACCTCTTCTCTGCATGCCAGTTTGTTAAGTATTGCTGAGAGTGAGGCAAATGAAAAGAGCTATCAGGCAAGAATATTTCTTCTTTACACACAGCTCTAAGGAGAGACAGTGGATGACAAAATGTTACAGAAAGAGAGGAAAAAGATTCCTCTGAAATCACAATGTCACAAAAATAGAGACAGATTCTGTTCCCCTAACATAATCCATTGACAGTCATTCCATTATATGAAATTGAGGTTAGGCCTTGGTGTTTGACATCTGCTCTGGAGGTTATATTTTAAAAGCTCAGTCTTAAACTCATAGGATGGGAGAAATATAGATGTTTTGATATTGCCATAATCTTTATAAAGTAGACATCCTAAGGGGTTCTATGAAGTTGGAACATATGAATCGTATGTGATAAAATAAAGATGACATTCCCCTAAAGACTCATTTATACGTATGTAACACTCTACACCAGATAAAGAAAAATAGTAGGGAAAAGAAAAAAAAAAAAAACAGGAATTAGTCTAAAATTTGTATTTTATGAGGGCTGATTTGTAAAAGAATTAATGAAGACTGCTGTTTAGCATTTAACAATCAGACATTATGGGCATAGCTTGTATTAGGTAATTAAGAAAATGTGATCAAATAATAACAATTTATCTTCAGACAAAATTTTCATGCCAATCACTTCTTTTTAATTGGATCATAACTGCACCTACTTGAAAGTACTGACTAGTGGCTAAGAAGCCCTAAAGGTATAATAAATATTCTTTATACGATTCATATTATAACATGGCCTTATCTACTGATAACCACCCATCTGACGATAGCTATGCTTTTCTGCAAATAAGTACACTAAATACTCATGAGCCGCTTAAATACATTTATTGCATGTTTACCATTTTGAGAATGTAGCATAGGTCAAGTCAGAAACAATCAGGTACACACACTCCGCTAAGGTTTTGACACTATACCACGCTCTAAGCTCCTTGGGATCAAGAGCCCTACTTTACTCATTCATAGAATCCCCGATTTAGAACCAACCAAAACGTTGATGCTCAAAGAGAGTGATCTGTTTAGTTAACCAAATTGCTACGTATGGCTCTCCAAATCTGACGTGAGCCCACAGAGCCATCTGCAAAATTAAAGAAATATATGCAATACTACAAAATACCTTTCCACTCAATTCATAGAGAATGTCTTGTCTCCACTTCCCTTTCTGTGTTTCTGGAGGAAATGTTCTGCCTTATCTGGTAAATCATCACAGTGGTCAGCAAATCTGTTATCCTATCATACATCTGAGGATTCTGAGACTTGGAAAACTAGCTCTTTGTATAATAACAGCTGATAGATATGTATAAAATGAGTTACCACCACCCAGTAGATCCATTTATGCAATGCTCTTCCCAGTCATCATACTAAGCACACTCTGGTAGTTTCAAGTTGAATGATAGGCATTAACTAGAAAAAAAACAAAACCTCAGTATTTCCCCATCAATCATAAAACCTATTGAAACTACTTTTTTCCACTTACTATTCACTTCTCTACTTAAATTGCAAATTCCTTCTGATTATATGAGAAGCCTTATTTTCTGTTCCTTTTTTTTTTTTTTAATTACCTAGGGACCATCATTTCTTAGTTTTTTCTTGATTTCTCAGTGATTAGACTCTCATGGCTAAGTACACAGTCTCTAATATAGAAACTTCACAGTCAAATCATTCTGACACACTTCCCAGTGCAAGAAAATGTTTCAGGAAGACCACTATCCACGCCATATCCTCTCAGTCATTATTTTAGGTATAGTGCTTGGAAAGAAAAGATGCCTTTTATTGCTTAAGGAATGAAGCAATTGGTTAATTGTTCACTGCCAAAAAGGAAGCATTGAGTCCTCAAAACTAAGCTGGCAATAACCAAATCTGTGAGCCACCAACATAAAAAAATCTACGTCATAATTAATTCTTATCATAGCAAAGGACTCCATTCTACAAAAGAAAACTGGAACAGAATGACCTAACAACGTCTGTTTTATGAGATTAGTTCTTACTGAACTTTCTAATACTCATCCTCTTCTTCTAGAACTGAGCACTCCAGTCAGACAGAATTGAAGAGAACACGAGAAAAGCCAGTTCCTCCTGACTATCTGAGTTTAACCACTGGTAGAAGACACTTACGCGGAGGTGCACGTGGTTTAGCACTCACGCGCACAACTAAAATTCATCCTTGGGATTTCACTTACATCTCATCAATGCAAAGTCTCTATTTCAGGGAGATGCCGAACTAGAGGAGCACAGGATTCCTTCAGAGGAGGTTCCCAGGACGCCTCCATCAAAGTATAACCACCAGGGGTGCCTGGGTGACTCAGTTGGTTAAGTGTCTGACTCTTGATTTTGGCTCAGGTCACAATCTCACAGTGGTGAGATCAAGCCCCACATCAGGCTCCATGCTGGACACAGAGCCTGCTTGAGATTTTCTCTCTCTCTCTCCCCAAAACAAAACAAAAACAAAAACAAAACAAAGTATAGCCACCCAAGCACAACCACCCCATCAAAGTATTTTGCCTAAGTTCTTAAGACATGCAGGAAATTCAGCTGAGACTCTTTGTCCAGAAGTAGACGGCATTCATTTCTCAGCTCCTTCTTTCTCACCTAGGGTACAGGCTGGACTCCAGCTACACAGGGCTGACAAACCCTTAGGTCCTAGGAACAGTGATTCATGCTTCTAAAATACATAGAATATTTCTGTGACTGTTTTTGAGAGAAGTTCTGTATTTGCTATTGAGTCCTGGCTGTCTAATTGGGTATCAAGACAGTCCTCTGTCTAGATGTGACTTACAAATGGTTAATTTGTTGCTTCTATCTTACAAAGGGTTACTATAACTTCTATCTTAAAAGAGGACAGTGCAAATCAGGGGATTAGCTCTTAACTGTGTACCAATTATTTGAGAAACCTAAAATATTTTATCTAGTTTAGTATGAAAACACAGTCTGATCTTTCTCTGTGGTGGCAGAGTAACTAGGAATTGGCAATAAACATTTTTATTCTACACATTAAAAGCAATGATTTTTGCTTGTTCCCCTTGTTTTTATTATCATTGTAATACATGCTTATCATAGAAAATTAGAAAGTACAGAAGAGCAAAAGGAATGTCGAAAAAACAATTTCCCTCTATAATCACACCATACAAGGTAATATTTGGTGCGTTTCTTTTCACTGTATTCCACTGTACATATTTATATATGCTCAAATTGTATATACATTTCGTCCTGCACTTTTCATATAACATTTTTTTAGTATTTTCCTTATTTTTTAAAAACTCCATATAAACATTTCAAGTGCTTCTTTTTTTCTAATTCGGCACTATATTAGTATTCTAGTATTTTGTTACATATGCATTTAGATTGTTAACTAAAGTGTCAGTGTTTTACATTTTAAATCATACTATCTACATACAATGTATCAAAGAATGTAAAATATATGGAATATATATTAGTTGTGTTTTTATTGATATAATAGAGCAAATACAAAGAGTCGCAATGCAGGGCTTTTCTGACTAAGAGAATTTCTCATTTTTCTCCAGCAATCCTAAATTCATCTGAAATGTTGTTAAAAGGTAGAAGATACAATCATTTATTTTCACTCTGATGAGTGCTCAGTAGAAAGGCTGAAAAGTCAAGAACTCCATGAAAAGTAATAGAGCCATTTTCTTTGTGAAATGACTTCCATCCCAATGTAGTACTTTATTTTTTATATTTTACCAGGGCATTATTAGGCATTTTTGCAACCCACTTGTCTCTGCCTCGCTCATTTCTCTGAACGGATTGGAATATCCATACAAAAGAAGCAGTCAGTGGTCAACGGTTTTACGGAGGCCCGTGTAGGATCCAGTTTCTCTTGGAAGTTCTATGGATTTTCACGGACAGAGCCTACTGTTCCACCTTTATCTTACTAGATTCTCTGAAATTGAAAGAGATCACCAGAAATGGAGGAAAACATGCGAAAAGTCTGTCCCCATTGTCGTGCCAAACACTGTCACTTGTGTTACTTCATTTACTGGTGTGTCTGCTGAAGGAAGAGAAGGGTGTCTTTTTTTCTAGTTTGCAATGGGATGTTGTGGAGACAGCAATGTTCCTATGAAGGTTAACAGTGCAATCTGAAGGGCTAAATTCAAATGAAATAAAATAAATAGGAAGAAGGGGAAATGGGGTACTAAGGTGCCAAGGACTAAGGGTAGAAAGTGCAGGGGGTGGGTATAGGCAGGTAGAAGGAAAGGAGGCCCGGAGGATTTTCTGGAATCTTAGGGTAAGTTAACCAAGGCAGGTTTGTTCACAGTTCCTTGGGCTTTGGCATCACTGATACGCAGGGAGCTCCTGACATGTTAACAAGAACAGACCTCAAATAATCTATGGGTTATCTCTATCAATGCTCCTAGACTAACGCTTGACTAAGACCGGTCATCACAAGGCAGAGGAGGCATTTCGAAGAGCAAAGAGACAAGAAAGAGATGAGCTGACTAAATGTGGCAGAAAGCTGAACACATCTGTATGAAACACAATTTGAGGCACGTTACAGAAATTCTGTGTAGTGAGAATGCACGTAGGGAATAACACTTTAATTGGGTTGTCCCCGACAAAATAGTTTACAACGTTACTGGCGCATCACAAAGCTAGAAACTTCTTGACTGCCTAGCACACAAACTACCATCTATGGAAGACGGAGCAATAATGGATGGAAAGCATTTCACCCTGGTCACGATGAATCAGCAAAGCCATCTTGAGAACAATAGCGGTTTTCCCCCTCACAAATCCATTTGTTTTTTCTGTGTTGGAAATCATATCGTACATAGAACATAAAAGGTGACATTTTGGGGAGGAGGAAGTTGCAGACTCAACTCCCCTACCATTGCATGGCAAAACACTATTTTCCACGGCAAAACACACAACGCTGTGCTACCCTCTCTCAGCATTGCCGGTCACTGAGTGCGGAGAGACAGACAAGTGGGAGGTCCGCCTTCTGGTGTGGGGGCTACTCCTGGAAATCAAATGGGGCGTTGATTCAAAGCATTACTCTGCTCCTTTTTCTCTTTTCCATCTTGTCCGATTTAACTGTTCAGCATCTCAGTTTTAAAATCAGTACCATTGATAAAACATGAAAAGAGGAAAGGCTTTTCTTTCTTTCTTTTTTTTTTTTTTTAAGATTTTATTTATTTGAGAGAGAGAGAGAGAGAGAGAAAGCATGTGTGCACAAGCAAGGGGGTAGGAGCAGAGGGAGAGGGAGGAGCAGATTCCCCAATGAACAGGGATCCCAATGCGTATACATGAGGTGCAGAGGGCCTGCAAACTGATCGCATTCGAACACATGCTATTTTATAAGGATGAATATGATGATGATGGTAGGAGTAGAGCAGCTATACTTTGTTGAGCAGTTGCTATACGCCAGAAATTGTGCTACCACAACTCTGTGTGGAAGGCTGTATCATTATCCTAATTTCAGCCAGCAAGGAAACTGGGATGTGTAAAATTGCAATAATTTGCCCAAGGTCACAGGGCAAGTAAGTGAGGGAGGTGTGATAAATACAAAACCAAGCATAGCAGCTGTGCCTGTTTGCAGAGGCCCAGTTTGAAACTCCCTCACGTGCAATCCCATGCAGTTATGGGGAAGCTCATGTGCTGAGGAGAAAGAGGCCTAACCTGGGAGGAGGAACACGTAGTTTCTAGATCAACACTTCTTCTAATGGAGTATTTGAGTCCTTTCAATCACGTGCAGCTCAGGAGAGGATCTTCAATTTTTTTTTTTTAAGATTTTTTTTTTTTTTTTAAAGACAAAGAGTGTGCAGGAGCAGAGGGAGGGGCAGTGGGAGAGGGAGAGGAAGAAGCAGACTCCCCATGAGCAGGGAGCCTGATGCGGGGCTGATCCCAGGACCCCGAGATCATGACCTGAGCAGAAGGCAGGTGTTTAACCGACTGAGCCACCCAGGCACCCGAGGAAAGGCTTTTCTTTAAAGATGTTATTGAAGTACAACATTCATGAGGAAAAGTGCACGTATTCAACTGTACCACTCAGCAAATATTTACAGACTGACATCCGTGTAACCAGCATTCAGTTCGAGACACAGACAACTACCAGCACCCTAGAAGCACCCCTTTCAACCTGCCCCCAGTCCAGAGGAAATCCTTTTACTGACTTCTCACAGAATAAACTAGTTTTTACTCTAAATTGAACTTTATGGAAATGGAATCACACATTATGTGCTGTTTTTTTATTTGGTTTCTTTTGCTCAAATTTTGTTTATCAAACATCTCCATATTGTTGCAATTGTGAAGATTTTTAATAAGGGAATTTTTGTGAAAATAGGGCAATGCTTGGTATGGAGAGGAAAAAAGCTGAATTAAAAGTTTTTGCTACAGGTATCAGATTATAATAAGTAATAATAAATGCAATAATTCTTTAGAATCGTAGTAGTAACAAGAGCTCAAGAGAACTGGTGAGGAATGCCACTGTACTGAGGACAGCCCGCCAACATACTACATAATTTCTAATCAGTGTGGTCTAAAAGTACAAGTCACCCTCTAAGAATAGATTTGGAGCATGATGAGCGTGCTTCCTCACACAGGTAAACACAGTGGGGCAGCGTTCATATCCCAGCTAGGCTCAGGCTCCACACCACAGGAACCCTGACATTTAAAGATATAGAACAACATTTATCACAATTGTCACTTGCCATTAATTTACATTCCCTTTATGCATCTGTTCAAAAAATAATTAGGATTTTATGCTGCAGTAAATATGCTTGTTCATCCATTAGTGCAAAGCAAAAGATTAATTGCATTACAATGGGAATCAGGACGACAGCACTCGGAGCCACAATGATAACAGTGACAGCTGGGCTGCCCACAGTACTTTGCTCTGATAAGCTTCAAAAACAAGTGTAGATGGGAAAATAATTAAATCACCGACAAGATGGCACCAGCCTTATTTTCCCTCTTCTTGCATTCCGCTTACAATCACCAAACAAAAAGATTCTCCCTGCAAATTAGGAAAGGACCTTGATTGTGTTTCCCCCTATCTCCGAATGCCCTAGTTTAATGTTGGTAATGAGCTGGATTGCTAACAGATCTTACTTTTATTTAACCTCCTATCGTTCATCTCAGCAAGCTAAAGAAGAGGTCAGGGTTGCCCCAATCCAGTGTGTCTATCTAGTCTCTACTGAGAACCCAACAGACAGGGCTGGCACTGGGCATGTACCCAGTGCAGTCACACACAGGGCACGGTGCTTAGTTCAAAGCTCTGCCGTCACCATGTTAAATTCTTAATGCTTTAAGAAGAGGCCCTGCATTTTAATTTTCTACCGGGCCTCATCAATGATGCACTTAGTCCTGCCAACAGATACAAAAAACAGTAATATAATCTCTAATATGTCTATGTCATTATGATGCATATAACGTATCTATAATGCATGTCTTGTGGACATATGTATACTATACACATATTTATATATATCACACATATATGTATATTATGCATATATCACGTGTGTGTGTGTGTGTGTGTGTGCGCACACTCAGATATGCATCAGTGAACACATCCACACTCAGACTTATTGCTACAGCTCCCCAAAAGGAAACAAAACAAACAGCAAATTCATTTTCCCCATCTTTTCCCTGGTCAATTAGAAAAGAAAGTGGTGTTAGTGAGTAGAAACAGAACATCTGTTTCTGGAGGAAACATCTGAGAAGGAAGAGATGTGCTATACTTGTACTCCAATTGTCTCCTGACTATGGATACTTTTCAATGGTTCAAAATATACTGATCATTGTTTTAGGGACAATGGGTGTTAACAAGCGTTTAACAAGGGTTTAACCTTCGGCAGGAGTTTACCATCGTTCCAGAAAACATCTGTGCAATGATTTGAATAACAATCTCTCTACATCCCCCTACCCCCACCCCCCCACCACAAAGAAAATAAAAAGAAATGGTTATAGAATAGCCCAATTTAAAACTTCATTCTTTGATGTTTAATTAAAGTGACAACAAAAGCCAGATAACTAATCTCACTCTGACATTCCCACAGTAAGAAGTAACTAACAGATGGTCATGATTGTAACCAAAATGTTTGGAAAATCATCTTTGATAAATCATGTATCATGGCAGCTCCTCAGATGACAGGGACTTCACTTTGGAGTCCCCTAAAAACCTGGCCCATTAAGGAATTGCTTGATGACATAATGTATTTACTATTCAGCTAGAAAGTAGCCAGAGTTCATCCTTCTCTATGATTTTTTAATCTTATTTTTTAAAGTCCCTTGGATTTGTTAAATTTATTAGTCGCAATTTTTCTTCTTCAAGTTGGAGAACAAGAGAGGGACTTTTGTTATTGATGGGGGATGAGGGCTTCCAAAATAGGTCAGGTACAAGACGACAATGCTTACAGGGAAGGGAAATGCAAATTAACTACTGTAGACATGGGTGTTTTTGCCCCGGCAGCAGCTGCTGAATAATTAGGGCCCAAAGGCCTTCATAAAGGTTATAAGTCTTGTTACTGTGGCTAACCAAATCTGCTTGAGTAATTTTCCCTTCACTATTGCAATTACGGGGTTTTAACTCACTAGGTAGCTGATTTTGTGGCGTGTACATATTCGATGTATCAGGGAAAATGAGCTTCCGGGGCTCCCCTCTGGACCACTTTAGAGCAATGATCATAAATCCTCACTAAAGGGAAACTGGTTCTTAAAAGAAGGAATTCTAGGGGTGGGAGTGGAGGAAAAAATGGGAGGAAGTAGGCAAACATTTCATAAGCAATAGAGCTGCAAAACTGGATTGTAGCACAACACAGTAACATGATATAACATGATAGGGTATACTAGAATATGTTGTACTTTGATGTGATGTAATACACATTTCATGTTTCATTATTATTATTACAGGTAAGCACTCACCCTAGATTTTCCTAGACAATTTTGATACTACTTAGATCCACTTTTTCCCATAAGTAACTTCCGCTTTCCAGTGTACCCTCTTAAAGTTGCGAAACCACAGTCCTTACATCTTTTACCTTTTCTTGGGTAACCCTGGGCATTGACTCTTTGTCTCACTTGTCTCATCATCAAGTTTGTCTCCTCTTGTCCTGACATAATATCTGGTATTAAGATGGGATAGAGCAGTCAGTAGTGTGAGAGAAGAAATGAGCCTGATTTCTGGTGGTAAATATCAGTTCTATGAACTGGGTGATGTGACTAATTTATCTGAACTACAATTTCCTTACTTTTGAAATGGGAAATTACTACTTTTAGAGGTTTTTCATGGACATGAAATGTAAAAATATATGGAAACTCCTTTTTTACGCTTAAATATATTTGTCTCTCACCTTTCTCTCCCTCCCCTACCTTTCTCTGTCTCCCTCTCTCTTCCTCTGTCTCTGTCTCATTTCTCTCTCCATAAATCTTCCATCCACCTATACACATTTCAATATATTTCACCTGGTCCTTAAAGTGAAGACAAAGATGTCAACAGAGCTTACACATTTCAATTCACATCTTTACATAAAATACAAGGTTTATTTTATCAATAAATATTTGATATAATTTCAAAGTACTTTCTTTTGACATTTAACAGAAAAAAAGAGTTATAGAACATAGTTTTAATGTGGCCCAAGAAGGTATTCTACCCAGAGCTGAGCATATCATGAGCCTAACAATCGGTCCTGGGTTGGTACTTAGACCACCAAAGGGCCACTGGTACATGAAAGTGTACTTGCATCTCCACCAATTTTATATTCTGTACCAAAGATCCCAGTTCAGCAAGTTCTTTTTCATTACAGAAAGCACTTTTAACAAATAATATTCTTAGATACACATATTTACATACAAGCCTAGAATTCATGAATGCATTAATAATTTTCCCTAACCAAATATAGTCTTAGTAATGTTTTTCAGCGTACAAGTGCTTCCCACACAGTGCTTTTTCGGTTGTTGAGGCTTAAAGCACTTTGTGTTGACTACTAGTGTCTCATTGTTGGTAAGAGCCCTGGCCTAGTACTATGTTAGGTTCAGAGGAATCTGTGGGAAGAGGGGTGCTGGGAGTCAAAAGAGAGAGTCAGTGTCAGGGACAATGTATAACTGTGAAATGATCAGCCTTCTCCACGGCAACCTAACATAAAAGAATAATAACAATAATCTCTGATGTGGACAATATTTGTGAAATTTTTTGTAATGTGTACATTTAAAAAGTCTAAAATTACTTTCATTCTGTGCGAATGCACATGCTGTGTAAATGCAGATTTAAGATAGGACCTCTAATCCCTTTCCCCTCCAACACACCCACTGACCAGAATGAGAGCACTCAGTGCTTCTTATATAGAGTTTAAGAAGCCAGCCATCATGACAAGCCAGAATAAAATCTATATATAAAGACAAGTTATCCATACCACAGAGAGCTCATATGAGTACCACATCTTAAGGCCTCAAAGAGAGGGAGATAGCAAGGCGGGGTAGGGGTGGGGGGTCTTACATTACAACATCAAACAGTATCTGGCACAGAAATCCGATCTGTATAGGTGAGCTTATCTGTGATTAAGCCAGGTTGGCTTAAAGAGTCAGATTTGGGGTAGAGACAAGTAAAACACCTGTATTATGTGACTCTCCTCCTAACTTCTCCTTGATCTAATATAGCATTGATTTCCTGTCCCCATCTTTGTGACAGTCCCAAAAGAGTGGAAAGGCAATATAAAATATTAGAGTTCAAATGTTAGTAAAGGACAAATGCGAACTCTGACCACTCATGAGTTTATTAACTTGAACAAGTAATTTCTTTGAAACTCAGATAAAATTAACTCTACAATGGAAATAATAACAATACCTATTTTGAAGGGTATTGTCAGGAGGAAGATAATGTGCATAACATTATCTGCATAGCATTTAATACAAAGTAATACTCCATAATGTCAGTTACTAGTATTATTACTGTACAAACAGGAAAAATCTTAAGTATGGTACATAATCACATGGATTCCAATGCTCTGAAACTGGGGCAGAATATTTTTAGCATAACATTCAAACTTCCCACAAATGTTTTGATCTGAAATGGCACAGACCAATGCTCAAAGACCCATTCTTGGACTTCCACCTTCCCCTCCGCCTTTTTCCCAGCTAAAACAAATGGACACGTGTGTGGACACATTAGTATCTACTTTCTTATGAAACCTTTCCTGATAACTCTATTCAACTCTGATTTCTCCTTTGTTGACTGCCCATGGTGTTAATAGTACAGAATAAGTTAGCATACTTATTTCTGCATCACAGTTTCTCCTCAGTCTCGTGTGCATATTGCCTTATTAACACATCTGTTAAATTCTTAGAAGTCAGGGATGATGCGTTATGTTTCCCGTAGGCCTCCCATGCCACATAATTAGCATATTCTGGAAAGATTCTAAGTCATATTGAATCCTAATTCCCATAAACCTCCCATATTCACCTTATTTTTGGTACAATTCCCAGTCGAATTTTAACTACTTGCTTTCAAAACGCAATTTCCATAATAGTATACAGTGTTCTAATAATGTCCTGATCAACGCTACTGCAGAGTTACTGCTGATTATACTAACCTGTTCCTAAATCCCAGAGTCATCAAGTGTTTTTCTTTTGTGTCTTTTTTAATTGTTAAACTATTATCACTTCCCAATATTCTGAGTTATTCAGTTTAGGGTCTAGTTTGATATGTGGGTTTTAGTTTATCACAATGCAGTCATTCTATAAAAATCCCTTCTTCTATCATTTGGGGACAATTACGATTATTATTCAAGGACTAGCATGGTAAATTTTTCAAGAATGATCACATTTTAAAATTAATCAAGATTTTAAATTTGTATTTCCTGTTCCATAAGCCTCAAATCAAACTTGATTAATCATTTGACTGTGCAATTATTTTGAAAATCAGAGAGTGAGTGCACAAGATGCCTATGTCTGAGTGGAACTTTTTTATTTTGACTTATAACATCTTTCTCTTTCAAAAGAATTAAATGGTCATTGAAGAAAATTTGGAAAATACAGAGAAATACATATAAATCAATAAATCCCATGGAATCTCCTACCTATAAATACCCACTACGAACATTTTTTTAACTTTTCATTTTGATGTAATTTTCAACTCACGGAAAAATTACAAAAATAGTGGGAAGAGTTTTCATATATCCCTCAGCCAGCTCTTTCTAATGATAGCATTTTGCACAATCACATTACTAGGATCAGAAGGAATTACCATGGGTAGAATATTACTAACTTGTTGGCTATTTTTCTTTTTCCTCGTTACTACTGTCTTTACCATCCTTGTGCAAATTTCTCCAGGCCATATAAAACTGAAAAGCAGACATGCCAAAGAAAAAGTAACAGAACAGTATTTCTCTAAATACAAACTCATCTACAGAGCTGAGACAACTCCTGGCCCTTCTCATTCATTAATTATTTGCTTCTAACTTCCTAAGAAATAGGCATTATTTTAGGCTCTGGAGATACCACTATGAACAAAGCCTTTCCCTTGATGGAGCTTGCATTCTATTGTGGGAGACAGACAATTAAAATACATTTATACTACAGTGGTAGGAGGGACTATGGAAATAGAGTAGGAAATAACTGGGATAGAAACTGGTAAGGAGAGGGGCACCTGGGTGGCGCAGTCGTTAAGTGTCTGCCTTCGGCTCAGGGCGTGATCCCGGCGTTATGGGATCGAGACCCACATCAGTCTCCTCCGCTATGAGCCTGCTTCTTCCTCTCCCACTCCCCCTGCTTGTGTTCCCTCTCTCGCTGGCTGTCTCTCTGTCACATAAATAAATAAAATCTTTAAAAAAAAGAAACTGGTAAGGAGAGAGAAAATGATTTTACACGTGTGGGTAGGGAAGACCTTTCAGATCATGCAGCATTTGAGCAGAGTTCTGAGTCAGCCTGGTAAATAGGGAAAAGGGTTTCCAGGCAGAAACTGCAAAGCCCTAATAGAGGAATATACTTGGTATGTTGTAGAAGCAGCAAGGATGTCCTTGTGCAAAGACTGGGCTAAGGGGAAGGCAGGTAAGCAATGGAGTCGAAGATGTGGCTAGCCATCAGATCAAGTGCAATATACTTATCCCAATAAATTCCTCTTGACTGTTTATGGACATTCCCTGTGCACTTCTAAATACATTCCTTTAGGCTGCAGCAGAGATTCTGCCAGTGCCTCCCCTGGGTTATAGTGATGATTTTTTGTCAATTCTCATGACCCACTACCTTGGCTATATGTGTGTGTTCCAGGAATCCACACCAGCTGGCTTTTTGTTCAGGTTTTTACTCTAGACAGTGTCCTCAAGAGTTGCCCTGCCTCCCTGAATATCACCGGACAGACTGACTATATAGACAATGGCTAGATCATCTATAAAAGTAGATCTCTGACCTACAATTTGCAATGACCTGCCCAGGAAACAAATCCTTTCCCTATAATTAAGAACCCAGGAAGCCAGCCTACTATAGGTCAGACTTTCAGGAGGCCAAGTTGGTATCTCCAGGAACAATTCAAGCTAGACAATAACTTCTGGAACAACTGGCCCCAAATGGCCAAGACTTGATTAATAACTAACAGATTCCCTATTTTTGTTCCCACTTCCAACTTAAAAACAGCCAGAAAAAATTAAATATACTCCCCTAACCAATCATGTGGGATGCCCCACTTCTGGTTAGGCTGCTTCTGACTTCCCCATGCCCACAGCTTCTAATCAGGGCACACCTGAAGCCTTTTCCACTACAAAGTTTTACCTCTCCTCTGCCTGCTTTTGAGTCTCCGCCAAAACACAAGTGCAGTGGCTGACTCTCTTGCTAAAGCAAGTTCTTAATAAATAGCCCTTGCCTTTCTCATTTGGCTGATTTTATTTATTTCTGCACACCTACCTGAAAAAGGAAAATCCCTCAGCCTTCAACTTCCACAGTAATAAATTCACATATATATATACACACACACACACACACACACACACACACACACACACATACTGTATATGATGTGACTGGATGGTTGAACTATCTATGGTAAAAGTCTGAAACGTGTATGTATGTATGTGTGCGCAGATTATACAGTCAAGCTTTTTCCTTAAGATTTGGCAGTCTGGATGACATATACACACCTTTGCATGTAACTGTTAATGGTTTCTATTCTTCAAGGGTTCAGTCCTAAGCTATCTTCTCTTTTCCTCACTATATTTCCTTCCTCCATTACTCTGCTTCCATGAAGATGACTTTCAATTTATATTTCTTGCCAGACTCTTCCTTTGAACTTCAGACCTTATTTTCCACATCTTGGGTTTTATAAAGATACCACCAACTCAATATGAGTAGGTCATCTTCCTCCACTGACCTGGTACTTTTTCAGAGTCAGTAAATGGCACTGCCATTTACCTGGCTGAACAATTTAGAATGCTAGGGGTCATCACTGATACCTTCTTCTTTCTTTATTCACCATATCACATCCAGTTATCTCTCCTTGTCAGTTTTACCTTTTAAGTATATATCATTGGACATCTGAGAGTTAGGAAACATCTCTCTGCTTCATTGCCATTTCTATCCTAGTCTGAGCTACCTTCATCTTTTACCTGGTCTTCTGCAATAGCATCTGTACTGGGTTCCTAGGGCTACTGTAACAAAGTACCAAACACTGGGCAGCTTAAAACCACATACATTTATAGGCTCATCTTGGAGGCCAGAAATTCAATATCAAGTGTTGACAGTACTGTGTTCTCTGTAATGGCTCTAGGGGAGAATCCCCCCCTTGCTCTTCTGCCTTGGGTGTTTGCTGGTAATCCTAGGCATTTCTTGGCTTATAGATGCATCACTCTAGTCACATGGCTGTCTTTACCTTGTGTCTTCACATTATCTCCTCTCTTTACATGTCTGTCTCTGTGTCTAAATTTCCCTCTTTTATAAGGACACCAGTCACATGGGTTTAAGGCCACCCTAATGACCTCTAACTTGATTACTTCTGTAAAGCCCTAGTTCCAAGTAAGTCAGTTTCTGAGGTACACATTCTGGAGGTTAGGACCTCAACATATCATTCTGGAGGGCACAATTCAGGACCTAAACTGGTCTCCTTGATTCTCTCGGGTTACCCAGTTCCATTTTCTAGTCAGTAACTACATTAAACTTTTCAAAGTTCAATCTGATTAATTCATTTATCTGCTTAAAATCCTCCCATGCTATTCTAGTAGTCTTAGGATAAAAACAAAACTCTTTTGACATGGCCCACAAGGAACCTGTCAGTCTGGTCCAGTATACCTCCTGTACCACAACCTGTCCCCTCTCAGTTCTGTGTTTAATCAAAAAATATATTTTTTTTTCTCTTCTTGTTGTCCGTCTTCTTTTTCCCCAGGACTCTTTTATGTACTGCTTCTTCTGTCTGGAATGCTCTTTCCTTCCTTCTTTTACCTAGTATCCTTATATGTGTTCTCAGATTCTTTTTTTTTTTTTTTAAGGAAATCCTTTCCCAGCATGTTTCCCTTCCAAAATTACAATTTTGTATCTGTATAAAAAATGTGATTAATATCTCTCCCCTCAATTAGACTGAGCTTTATTGAGGGCAAGGAATCATGGCTGGCTTTGTTTATCAATCTTTCTCTAGTGTCTAGTAAAATGACTGGTGTATCATGGATGTTCAAAGTAGGCTTTTGATTTAAAGAATAAATGATTAAATGAATCAGATGTAATCAAGAGCTGTTTTCCTTCAAACTCTCTGTGGCAAAAGACTAGTTGCTTTTTCTCAATCTTTTGTGAAGCAGAAAACTATACTTACGTCATCAGGAGCCAGTGATCAACAATTTGGTGACGGATGCCAGTACATGCACCACACTTTGAGTAGCACTGATCTCTACGCCTTCTCCAGTTTGACCATTCATTCTAAGATTTCGGAATCAAACTGATCTCTTTGCAGGACAAGGGACTTAAGTAATTGATTTTTTAAAGAAAAAACATGTACACTAAAGCACTGCCATTTCACTTATTCATTTGTCTAGAACACCCTAACCTGAACAGTGAACACTGTTTAGAGATAACCACTAGCTGTTCATCCTTTTTCTACTCTTTCCATGGCCTTTTTAAGTGGGACCACCTCGACCATAAAGTAAGCCTTGGGTAGAGATCTGCCATGCTGATGAACTTAGCCTCTTAGTATTTGTCTGCTCAGCTATCATGAGGTATAGAGGGTATTCTCCATCTGAAAGTGGTGACAATGGATGACCGGCTCCCAGCTTGTCAAAGGTACTGACTGCTAACCGAAGAGTAACCACTGGTAGTCTCTTTTTGTCAGGCAGATATCTAACTAGAAAATCTAACTAGATACATAGACCAAACTCTTTATACAGAGAATCCTTTATCAGCCAATACTTCAAATTACTAATAAAGACTGTTAAACAGTTTTTCAAACCTTAGGACTCTATATCTTAGGAATAGTCATACACGTATTTTTTTTAAACCTTGTTCTGTTTTTGTCAGGATTTCTCTGAAACCAGAGCGAGTTTACCAGCCAGTTGAGTAGGTGTTCTCTCATCATCACCTGGAATCCTGGCAGAGTTTCCGGCAGAATTTTTCTATCTCAGGGAGACCTACTCATCTGGAATAGATTAGAATTATCTGCCTGGCACAAGATTACTACTGCAGCAAGTGGTGCATTATCCAAGACATTTATGGCAATAGCTATTAGCTAAACCCCAAACTCAAAGAGAATAAAAGGAAAAATTCTGTGTCTATACCAACTTTTAAATCTTAAAGTAAACGTTCTTCCCAGAAGATCTGGATGTCACATCAACCATGACTTCTCCAATAAATATTAATTGTATTCTTGAGCTATAAAACCCACTAAATGAAATGTAATACATTAGCTGGGGTGCTGAAAGGGAAGGGATGACCTATTCTCTGCTTCTAGAGAAGGGATGAGCCATGTCTCTGCTTCTAGATCATGCTTCAGGTACCTGGTACCCCTGAAATTTCCTACCCAGATGGCCTATATCCACTTGGAAGTTCTGCAAGGACCTCTTCAAAAGATTCAACTTACCAAAGTACACCACCAATATGCAAATCCATAAGCTCACTCAATGAGTGGCTGTATGTCTACAGATGGAGCTGGAATACATGGGCTGGGGTGTCTACACATATATGCATGAGGCCCCTCAAGGTACAAGATAGTGCCACATGGAACAGAAGGTGTCGCCATGCTTCACCTTGGAACTCTACGGTTTCCGATAATCCTGTATTCAAACCTGGTCTTTCTGGTTATTTGCAATGAAACACTGTCAAGATAGGAGAATGGAACAATATTTAAGCAGTTTGGTAGAATGATTTAAATCTTCTAAATATTTAGTCATATGGTATGTGTGTCTCAATTTTCCCCTGCTCTTACCCATGTATGTTAGAGAAGATCTGCAGATGGCACACTCAGAGGGATGGGTAAAGAGACTTTAACGAAAGAATACTTACAAAGGTGTTACAGAAATTGAGAGGGCACCTGGGTGGCTGAGCTGGTGAAGTGTCCAACTCTTGATTTTGGCTCAGGTCATGATCTCAGAGTCATGAGATTGACCCCTCTATGCTGGTTGTGGAGCCTGCTTAGGATTCTCTCTTTCCCTCTCTCTCTGCCCCTCCCTCACGTGCTCTCTCTCTCTCTTTAAAAAAGGAAGGAAGGAAGGAAGGAAGGAAGGAAGGAAGGAAGGAAGGAAGGAAGGAAGGAAGGAAGGAAGGAAGGAGTCAGTTACTAGTAATAGCAGGAATCTACTACCTAAGGGCAAGAAAGGGATTTGTTAATGGAACCTGGAGAGAAATCAGGTAAAAAGAACACTTTCCTCCAAAAGTTGTAGCCTTCAATAGAGAAATGTAGTCACTGACAACTCACAGCCCAACAGAGAGAGAAGGCTAAATGAATACCTCTCTTCTAGCTCTCTCATCTCCAGGTGGTACCTTCTATTGGATAAAGCCAATCAGAAGCCAGATAGAAAGAGAGGTTAGTGGATACAATCAATAGAATTTAGCCTCTCAGCTTATATTGCAGAACAGAAGGGTAGAGAAAAAGAAGCAGCAAATGGAGAGTATCCAGCATATGCTGAGGTCAAATTTCAGATCCAAATTCTTTCCTTTAAAAACCATGAGGCCTGGAGTAAGTTATTTATTAATTTCAGGTCTCCATTCCTCATCTGTAAAATGGGTCCCTCAACAACATATCCATTATGGGGATATAAAGAATAAATAAGAACATTTTAAAGCACTTAGCATTGTATCAAATAGTAGATGTTCAGCAAACAGAAACTTATACTAGGTGCTTGTGGAATTCTACAAGATGAAATCAGTGCTCTTACTACTTCCAATTATAAACCCTATCATTTATTCATTCATCAAGCAAACATTTATTGAGTGCCTAATACATATCTGCTACAGTGCTGGACTATGGGGTAGATAAATGAAAACAGGTAAAAAAAAAAAATCTTTGCACTTTTGGATGAAAAAGAAAAGACCTCTGCTCTAATGTGGTTTATAAATTGTGTAGGGGTACAAACAAATAAGCAGGCAGTTTCTATATAAGAAACTAAGCACAGGGGATGTAATGCCTAAGAGCTCTACAATCAAACTTTTTAAGTTTGGATCTTAGATCTTCTACTTCCTTGATTTTTTACTTTGGGCAATGTTCCAGTTACACCAAAATTTAGCAACTAAAAACACCTGATTACACTCATAGATTCTGTGATCATGGACTTAGAGCATAATGATAATTTATCTCTACTCCATATTCATGGAATTTCATCCAAGAAGACTCAGAAGCTAAAGGGGACTAGAGGCTCAAGGTTGGAATCATCAGGAGGCATCTTCATTCACATATCCAGCAGTAGATGCTAGCTGAGACTTCATCAGTGGCTTCTGGACAGAACACCAGTCCGTGAAACCTATACATCATGGAAGCACGGTGACCTCAGATATTTTATCTGGCTGCTAAAAGGTCCAACAATGAGTGTCCCAAGAGAATAAGTTGGGAGTCACTAATATAGCCTCCAGTTTGGTCTAAGAAGTCAGGGAGTATCTCTTCCTCTCTGGTCACAAGTCTATCCAGATTCAGGGATGGAAAACACAGATCCCCTCTCTCAATGGGAAAACTGTTAAAATCACATTGTAAGAGGTTATTTGGGATTAAAAAAAAAAAAAAAAACATTGTTGCAGCTATCTTTTGGAAAATATAGCCATACTTAACCTCTCTGTAACTGTTTTCTCATCTGTAAGTTGGAGATTGTGTTAATACATATTTAATAGGATTGTTGTGTTAAACAGAATGGCACATATATGCTTTAAATCATGACTGGCACACAACATAGGTTCAATAAATATTAATATTTATCAGAACTAGGTAATATTTTTCAGAACTAGATACCGTTGGAAGAACATAGGTGAGGTCCCTGGACTTGGGGTGGGAGGTCAGTCAGGCAAGATATCCACAGTTAGATATAAAAGATAAGTAAGAATTGCCCAACCAAAGAACAGAGCAAGGAAAACAAAGATTGTTTCTTCATTAAGCAAAGTCTGAGATTCTATAATAGAGACCCAACAATATGATAATGTAAAAACAAAAGTATTTATTTCTCTCTTCTAGACAGTCCAAATGTGAATGCCTAGGTCAGTAACACACTCTTCTTCTCGTTGTCAATTATAGACTTGATTTCCTTTCATATCTTTGCTTCTCAACTTTCTGAGACACAGTTGTTGGGTATTATTGTCAAAGCTAGTACATAATTTCTGGGTTCTAACCAGCGGAAAACAAAAAGAATATGAAAGAGGTATACCCAAAATATTCACACTCAGGCCTGGGACCAACATACAGCTCTTCTCATCTCCACTGACCATAGGACTTCACCTAATTGCAAAAATAGTGGAAAATACAACCTCGCTGGCAGCACTGCAACCAGTAAGAAGTGTGGAATGGATACTGTTGGACAACTAGCTGTCTCTTATACCCAGATTAAGGGAAAATAGCCCAGAAGGAAGAAACCCTGGTGACTACAAGCTATCATTTTTGTCAAATGAGATGGAGAGCAGCACATGATGAAGACAGAAATGAAGCTTCACTGAAGAGACTCGGGAGTCAGATCATGAGGGTCATTTGAGCCAAATTAAAGGTCTTTTGTTTTACATACAGTGGGAATCCAATGCAGGATTTTAACATGGGAAAAATGTCATCAGACCTGGGATTTCAAAGAATGCTCTGGAAATCATGTGGAGAATGAATTAGAGGAGTTAATATACAGAATCCTGAAGATGAAGAGGCTATTATGATGACTGGAACTTCAATTTATCTGTACTTCCTAACACAGCACAGGAGAGCATGTCTGGGCAGGATGTACTTGCAAAACAAGGTAATACTACTTAAAGGTAGTATTATTACTTAAAGGCAATATTACTTTGCATCTATTTTCACTGCATATATTCATTGCATATATTTTTCATGACTTTTATGTACATAGTAAGAAACAGGAATTCACTGATGAAATTTTCATAGGTCAGAATTTATGGTCATATTTTGAAATCTACACTTATTTCATATTTTTTAAAAAAATTCTCTGTACTCTATTGTAACATCTGGCAGTACCATAACTGATATTAGATATAAAGCATACAACCATTCTCTATGAAGTCACCTCCCAGAAATATGACCTTATATCGGCAAACGCCCCATTTGTTTGCACTTACTGTATATAAATAAATCAATATACTTTAGTTACCTTGGAATTTTCCACAAAAACAAATTTTTTTTAACTTTTCATTAACATTCCTGAGCATGTGAAATAACTTAAATACAGATTTAATGAACAAGTACAAAATAAATCAAGTAGAAAGTTAACAAAATGACCCTGGGACAACTACCAAAATGTCATAATAACTACATAACAGTAGATGGAAAGAGGAATCTAGATTTCCATATGATAAATACTTGAGAAGATCTAACTTAGATTCGGAGATTGAGAAAGGTATATTAGCAGAGAACTCAAGGTTTGAGCATGTTAGAAATGCACAAGCTTTGGAAACAGGTATAGCTGGGATTTTAAGCCCCAGTTCTGTCACTTAAAGCTGTTACTCCGAGAAAGTCATTTTACTTCCATGAGCCTATTTTTTTCTTTACATTAATAATAATAATAATAATAATAATAATAATATCCATCTTACATGAATTAGGTATATTGCTGACAATTAGGTCAATTTATATACACATAAAATAAGTAACCAGGTATCCAGTCACAATATATACTTCCTAGAGCAAGCCTGCTTCCCACAGAGCAACTTTTCCTCCCTTTTCTGACATTTTTTTGGGAGCTAAACCACTACAACCGGGAACTCTACTAAGTACATCAGGAGCCAAAAGGTTGAGGATTCCAACTCTGCACTGAGAGCAACGTGTTGAGTAGAAAGAGAACACTGCATAGAAATATAAAATGTAAAAAAAAATTATTAAAAAAAAAGAAATATAAAATGTAATGAACTTTTAATTTGTGAGAAAGTAATAATCTTTAATAAGATCATGAGACAGAAAATTGAAAATAATAATTCATTTTAGGAAGTGCAGTATGATATAAAATCAATAATACTCCAGAGCCCATTTATAGGAATGCTTTAGAATAAACCTATTAAAAGAGTAAGTATAAGATACACCCTTATATTTCTCTTTCGGAAGTGAATTCACTTTTAAATGAATATAGGATGATATTCAAAATCTGCCCCAGATAAAATGACAAAAAATCTTAAAGAGTAAGAGGAATTTTTTAATTGGAGACAGCAGGAAAGAACAAGGAACATGGGACTTAGCGGTAATGCTTGATGAATCCATGTGTTTTTAAAAGTACAGTCTTCAGTATTTAGTGAGATTGTCATCCTTTGGCATTAATGGCTATAAATGAAGCTTCAGAAGGAGAGTATTTCACATGTTTAGCATCTGACCTATATTCTCTAGGCCAGTGTACTGGTGAGAATACCTAAGTTTCCTTAGGTAACTTCTCTGTAGTACATTTAAATTTAACTTAATAAAAGTTATTGTATGAATGTTACATGAATAGCACATGCTAGATGGATACTGGGGAGAAATAAGCAAATAATATATCATGACTTCTTGATCTTACAATATGAAGGGAGTTAGATCACAGACACATACTGAGAAATTCTTTTAAGGTTGACTTCGGTTTTATTTTAAAATGCAACAAAAATTGAAATCAGATACTTTTTTTTGGTAAATAAGAATGTTTTGGGGAAATGTGTTATAATGACCTGGTGGAAGAAGATATTAATTTTATGGTATGTGGTAGTGAAAGAGGTTCTTTGGAAGAGACAGCATTCAATGCTGGCTTTGGAACATGTACAGGACTTCAAGAACCAGAGGTAGCATAACTGTCAGAAAGTAAACACCAGACTAAAACCATAAATGAATAAGGGGAAATGGGTCTTCAGGGAAAAATAAGTAGTCCTCTAATATGTAGTAGTAAACTATGTATATTGGGATAAGGTTTGGTAAACAATCTTTAAGAAAAAATAAATGAAAAAGGAGATTTTTTTTTAAATAAGAATTTTACTGAGATATAATTCAGTGCCATACAATTAACCCATCTAAAGTACACATTTAATATGGGGTTTTTTGTTTGTTTTTGTTTATTTTTCCACCATATTTATAGAGTTATTCAATCATCAACACAATCAATTTTAGGGCATTCTCTGGGTCCATGAACAATTACTTTTTATTTCCCCCAAGCCAATAAAAGGAATTTGACCTATGCTGTGAAGGATCTTAGATCTCGATTTACTAGGTTATCACTGCAAAAGTCTTGAACTTTTAGTAATAGGGTAACATGCTTACCATTGCCCTTAAGGAAAATATTCCAGTGGTAGTGTATAGTATGTAAAGGAACCACTTCAACCCGAGGAATCAATTTTTACTCTCACATATTCTCTGATCTACCATAATTGTATATACCTGTGGAAACATCTTTGCACTAATCTGTGGATTATATTCCATAGAAATTCCTTAACGTATAACACTTCAAGCGAACCAGTAAATATTTCCTAAGTAATAATGTGCTTACAAGGAGGCTCCTCTATTCCTTTGGTTTAACTGTGTTCCCCCTTAGAACCTGACTTTAAAGTACGGTAATAAGTATTTTTTTTTATACTTCTCAAAACTACCTGGATGACTTATATGGTAGAATTATTATCCCCGTTTTAAAATAAGAAAGATCACAATCAGGGGCACCTGGGTGGCCAGGTCGGTTAAGCCTCTAACTCTTGCTTTTGCCTCAGGTCCTGATCTCAGGGTCCTGAGATTGAGCCCCGAGTCAGACTCCATGCTCAGTCTGCTTGAGATTCTCTCTTCCACTCTCTCTGCTCCTCCTACCCCCATGCTTGCTCTTTCTCTAAAGAGAGATAAAAAAATAAATCTAAAAAAAAAAGAGAGAGAGAGAAAGGAAAGAAAGAAAAGAAAGAATCACAATCAGAAATGTTACAGCTTTCTAGGGAGATACACAATTACCAAATGCCAAAAACGTGATGTAGTTCCTGGCCTTCTGACTTTACTATCAGGCCTTTTCCCACCACAGCACAGATACCCCCCGCAGCTGTTAACCATGACCTGCCCTTATGTTGAATCAGCAGAAATAAAAATCTCTCCTCCACCCAGAAGTATGTTCAATCTAAATAATTTGGGAGGGGTTAGGATACATGTTCTTCAAATTTGTTTTAAAATGTTTTAGAAACCCAAATATAGAATAAGGAAATGCATTTTGTTAAAGAACCACAAAATATTGAATTTTCTTAGAACAAATTTGACAAGAAAAGCGTATAGCATGTGAGCAACAAAACCTCTTGTTAGGACAATTTAAATCCCAGCGTAAGACTAATTAGTAGATAGACAAACACCAACCTAGAAGCTGAAATGCTTAAAAAGACCATTCTTAATCACTAACTTTTCACTAATAACCAATTCCATTATTCATGTGGCCACCAACTAATAAGCATTCGAAGGCTGCCAAGGTCACTCACAGGGACCATCCAAGAGCAATTCTTCCAGCACTTCTATGAGGTAGAAAGCTAAGGCTAAGAGAGGTGCAAAGATCTGCCCATGTCAATAAAGTCACAAGTCTTCTGGCTCCAAATAACAAGAGAATTTGCACAGGCAAAACACAGAATATACATTTTCTTATTCTCTGGACTTCCAAGGGAAGGTCCTTCCATTAAACAAGGTTGGGACCAAGTTCAATGCCCAGTTCAAGCCCTTGGCATTCAGTCCTGGTCTGGTACAAGCTTAAATTCCCATTTTCTCTCTTTCTAGTGTGCCATGCCAGGTATAAAGAACATGAAGACAAATCATCCTTTCCTACTCGAGCCCCCCACCTTAACATCAGCCTCCAAACTGCAACAATAATATTCGAACTCGAAGATTCTGGCCTTCTTAATGAATGTTTCTTGAGGAGCCTCACCGTCTCGAGCCCTAATTCCTCATTCTTTTGAACAGTCACAGGAAGGTTATGTGGAGATGCGGAGATCTCAGGACTTTGTGTAGCTTCCTCCACTCTTTGACACTTCCTCATTTTAGTGCTGGCTACAAAGTTTTGACCTATGGAATAGACCGTGGTGTTTCACTGGGTATCTTTCAAAGTGTCGCCAAGTTATTTCTTGGCAAACATAAAAGCCACACTAAAGAGAAAGGCCCAAAGTAAACACACAGGATCAAAACGCAGGGGAAGAACCTCTTTGGAGTGAGATGATCCCTCCAAAAAGGTTATCAGAGTGATTTGGAAATTATCACCCATGCTGTATAATGTAGCTTCCTAACTTTTTCTCTAAAAGCAGGATGGCAGGAATGGTTTTCTTCAGGAATAGCCCTAACACTGGCAAGAGTACAAAGGGAGAGTTGTTTGCCATATGTCTAAATATTTAAGAAATAGAAATCAACCTGATTTTTAAAAATGTTCTATCCATGATCTTTAAAATAATGACCTTGACGGTCAGATTTGAAATTAGAATTCTCAGATTCCTCAGAGTTCTGTGCCAGAACCTGGCTACCTGGGAGGCCTGGCCCAGGCTCACCTATCTTCTATATCTCGCTCTATGCCATTTGAGGACCTCTGTTGCATTTGCGCAGACCGCTCGGCCTATAGTCCCTAGCCCTATACATATGCTCCCTCTTACACAACCTCCCTTAAGGCCTAGAAGTCAACATATCACCAGTGAAGTCCAGCTTCAGGGGCAGATCCAGCCTCGGAAGGTGTATTAGGATCAATGGAAGCAGGGGGTTCTTGTGTTCTGATATCCACTGTGTCATCTAGAAGAGGGCAAGATCCAAGTGTGGGCACATTTCCAGGGCCCTGAGGAATTATTGTGTAAGTGAGAAAGGGTGTGACTGGAGGAGAGTCAGAAAAGACCCTTTAAAGAGCAGGATGAAAGGCTTGAGCTGCTCTTGTCAAGATCTGAAAGAGGTACTGTCCTGCCTAAAAACTCTGAGCAGAAAAACCAAAAATATCCATTAGCTGCCCACCTTGAAAGTCATCATGCAACTACCTTCAGCTTCTAGTGGAAATGGAGGGGTAATGACACTGATTGAACAGAGATTTAAGTCGTCACCACGGCCCTCAAAGAGCACAGTTAACCACAATACACAGGCATAGGAACACGAAACGCCAAACAAATTTAATACTGTGATCAAAGGCATAAAATAGCGGGTGCAAGCAAGTGAATCCCTAAAATTAGTAGGTGGAGAAATAACATACCTAACAGCAGACGAGGAGACGCTGATTCACAGAAGTTAAGTAACTAGCCGAAAGTCACACTTAGCAGTAGCTGGGAGAGATTCAGTCCCAGGTCTGTCCATCACCAAAACACAGATTTCGTCTACTTCTTGGAAACTGTCTTTGAAGGTCTGAAGTTCCAACAGAGATATTTGTTTGCATCTTCCTTTTTTTTTTTTTTTTTAATTTTCCTGCAGAAATATTCTAAAGTTCATCTTTCTAATAGATAGCCTTCCCTCACATGCAAGCTTTACGTCCTCTCCACTGATTCCTTTCAGAAACCGCCAGGATGATCCGTTTTAGTTTTTGTTAATTTTAAAAATAAAACTGCTAGTTATTTTACCAGCAAAAGATGGGCTTATCCGGAACGACGCAAAACCGCAAAACCGCAGGATCTAACCACCGCCAAAACCCCGGAGCAAAAGGCGAGGCCTCCTCCTTTATGAGGAGGGAGGGGGGCGGAGTTGGAGAGGCTGTTGCAAACAAAAACTCCATTGGAGTAAACTGGGAGTTGGAAGTATAGTGGCTTCTCATTGGCTGAGCTGTGACTGTCTCTCATTGGCTGGGCTGTTACCAGGGTGGAGGAAAGCCTTTCCTGTACCTGCTAGGTCCCACTCTTCCAGTCGGATTTGTACTCGACAAGGAGTGGCGGGGTATGAGAGCTTCCTCTGCCACATCTCTAGACCCCATTTTAGCGAGGCTTCTCATTATTAATCTTCATATTTTGCTCATTTTTACCTTTTTCAAAACCTGTCTTCCTTATTCCACCTCTTATCCCTTTTTCTCTTCTCTGGGAATTCACCGGACTTCTAAAATTCCAGTCTGTGAAGCTCAGCGGGGAATACTGCTTATCTGGGCATTTCATAGGAAAGGAGAAACTTGCATTTGAATAGCCAACTCAGTCTCCCTGCATGCCTCACTTGGCTCATTACCCATTAAAAAAAAAAAAAAAAAAGTTCCTCCTTGCAAGTTTTGCACTAGGTGATTATAAAAAGAATTAAGTGATGTGAATTTCTTAATCAATTTCATGCTGAGAGGATCAGCAAGTTATAACGGAAAGAGAATTTTAAGGGAATTAATACCCTATCTAGTTTGAACCTTCCTCTGTTTCCACCAAGCAGGCCTGGATACTCAACATTGTCAGCAAAAATAAACAATAAATCAATGGATAAATAAAAAACAGTAGTCCTCAGCTACAAGACACTTTTTCCAACACTAGTTATCAGAGGCTATGTGTGGAATGGTAGGGACATTTACAACTATTCTGGAATGTTATGTCTTCAGAAAGATAATATAAAATAGCTCCAGTTTGTAAAGCCCCACTAGGATCCAGATGTTTTATATTCGCATTTCTAATCTCCCCATTTCTTGCCATCATTTTTATTTTCATAAAACAGATGAGAATAAAAGATACTGCAGGTAGAGAAACTGTCCCACAGCCCCACAGCTGATGAGAGGGGAAGCTGTGACTCAAAGCCATCTGTGTATGAATCCAGCTGCCACTGAGCCATCCCTCTCCTCCAAAGTAAGCCAGACTTCACTTTAGGAGGACAGAATGCTAAAGCTTAGGGACCCACATTTTGTCCCACCCCTGGAGTAGTCCATTCTTTATCCATGGATAGTTTTTATACTTTTTGCATGGATCAGGAGCCTCAGTAGTTCCTGGAGTCATAGCCTACCATAGTGGGAATGATAGAGTTCTTGGAATGAGATGGATCTCTATCAGAACCTTAGTTCACCAATTACCTATAAGACCTTACACAAGTCACAAAACCTAACCTCAGTTTATTCTTCTGTGAAATGTGTATCACAGATATGGAATCAGTCCACAGTAAAAGAGAACAAGAACATGATTTTCGTTTTCTCAACTCAGGTTTCTATTTTTAGCTTTCATTCTGCAAAGGAGGAAGAAATACATCTGTCAGTTAGACGCCCCATTCTACTCCCTTCCTTATGTAATTTGAGAAGGCTTAACAAAGGTGTCAGTGGTGAACAGTAAAGAGGAATATCCAAATGTCTGACTGGGCCAACATCCACCAAGGCCAGCATCATCTTGTGTTGTAATTAGACTTAGGTTCATGAAAGTCACCATAGAGCCATCTACAGATCTGGTAACTTTATTACCTCTATGCAAAACATAGAAAGGTACGCAGAGGTATTATTACCTCTATGGGACACACAGAAATTGTTCTCCTGATTCCTAAAGATGCTGGGACAAGAGATCCTCTGTGACACTACAACCTCATCTATCCTAGTAGAGTACTTGTCATTTCTCCTGTAGGGTCTCGCCCTTCCATTGTGCTCTAACAAGACTACAGGCCAGCAGTGGGCATGCCTAGCATATTTGAGTCCCAGAGAGCTTGTTTTCAAAACTCATCCTGTATACATCAAACATATAGAATAGCTTCATTTTGTAATGCCCTACTAGGATCCAGATGTTTTGTATTTGAAATTTCTAATCTCTGCATTTCTCTGAGTTATTTCTCTCCTCATATAAGAGGGGAGAATAAAATATATTGAGATGTAAAGAAATTCCCCTAAAATTCCCCAAAATTATTGTCAGTAATAATCATAAAATGACATGAATAATAATTATGGTCAGAAAAAAAGTGCTTTCAATGAAAATTATCTTTTATGAATCTTTGTACATATAATCATACCATTACAAAATAATAAATATAACAATACAAAAAAGGGGGGAAGGAATGAATGTATACTCTTGAATTGCTTTAATGTTTTTTTGGAGGAAATTTAAAATAAGTAGTGCTCTATTGCTGTGATAACATAATTTAATAATAATTACAATAAAAAGACAAAAAATTCTGTGTTAAAGATAGTTAAGTTCAGTAAAATATTTCACTCATGAGCTAAAATATATATGCAATTAACAAAAATATTATACCTCACAGTTCACGCTCTGTTAAGCTTTTTAAAATTTTAAGCACAAATAAAAATTTCATTAGTCACACATTGTGGCAGAAGTGAAATAATTCAAGTTCTCTTCCCTTGTCTTTACGATCATTGTGTCATCATTGTTTATTTCGAATATTCTGCCTAAATGCAGTGTATAGAGCCATTAACTCTGCAGAACGAAGCTGGAAGGACTCTGAACCTTCCACACAGTTACTCTTGGAACGAATCTGCTTACAGTGGAGCATGTGGGTGGAGGCTCTTTTCATTTCCTGGGGCCCCTGTGTCAGATTACTTGGTGGTTTAAGACAATAGAAATGTATTCTCTCATAGTTCTAAAGGCCAGACATCCAAAATCAAGGTGGTGGCAGGGCCATGCTCCCTCACAGACCCTAGGGAAGATTCTGTCCCTTGTCTTCCAGCTTCAGGTGACCATCACAGCCCTGGGTTTATGGCTACATCACTGTCATCTCTGCCTCTGTCTTCAAATGCCTCTCCTCTATGTCCCTCTCTCCGGTGTGGCTCCTAAAAGTCTTCTTGTCATTGGACTTAGGGTCCCCTTTCCTCAATAATCCAGGATGGTCCCATCTCAAGCACCCTAATTACATCAGCAGAAACCAATTTTCAAAATTCACACAGGTTCTGGGAATGAGGATACGGGCCTATCTTTGGTCGGGAGCATTATTAACTCCCTACAGAGGTCAATTGAAAGACTGGGAGCTCTCTAAATAAATTTTATGTAGAATATAATATTCATTAAAGGATAACATTTTTTTAAAAAAGCATGAACTAATTATAAACTTATATAGATCATTAAAACAACATTAACAGAAGCAATCATTTAGAACTTAGACGAAGAAAATATCTATCTGGCAGAAGCATTTTATTACTGACATTATTTAGAATCGCCAACACATGGGAATAATAAAATGCAGACTTGTAGTTGGTTTTATTGTTGCTGTTGAATTCTTGTCAATGAACCCCTTTACTGCCTGTGCCCAGGGCACACCTGGCCCCCTCCTTCTCCCACAGGGACCTCTGCTAACCCCTGCAGGGCACAGCCTCCCGGCCTTCCAATCCTATAAATGTATCCCACAGTTCACCACTTCCTAGGACTTGGCCCAGGGAGTGGATACTGAGCCCTTTTCTTCAGGACTTACCTCCAGTTCCACGCTCTCTCTCTCTCTCTCTTTTTTTTTTTTTCCCCTGAATCTCGTTTTTCTCTGATGCTAGAAAATTCTTTCCTAGTGTGAAGGATAGAGTGATGAGTCAATGGAAGTAAACTTGAACTTCTCATACTGTTTCTCCCCAAGGTTTCTCTCTGTGCCAACAGTTAGATTCTCTTAGGAGCCTGAGCATTTTAAACCATATAGCCATAAAAAGTCATTCTTTCTGGCTTAATGTTTCATATCCTTTCCCCAAGGCATAACACACTTTGGGGACACTGCCATAGAAAAGAGAAATCTTTATCTACAGCCCTTTCGAGTTCGGTACTATGTTTCCCCACTAGCAGAAGCACAGACAGCGGCTTAAAGGCTCACTTACTTCCCAAGGGCCTCACTTGACCAGAAGTTTAAAATATTTTTCCTTGGACCTTAAGCTTTAGAATCTGCTTAGTTCAATTAGCCTGAGCAAGACAGGGCTATAGATGCTGTTGAGATTATAGGTTTGATTCCTACATCCATAGTAATCACCATATATGTCTATGATGTCATGAATATGTATGACATGTTACCGTGTATGTAGATGACAGCTAAGTTGCAGGTTCGATTTCTATATTCTAATCACCACGTGAGGGGCAGGAGGTTATGATGTACAGGAACCCAGCATTGCTTCCTCTTCCCCCACCAAGTATCTTCTTCTTCTTCTTTCTTCTTCTTCTTCTTCTTCTTTTTTTTTTTTTTTTTTAAGATTTTATTTATTTGACAGAGAGAGAGCACAAGCAGGGGGAGCGGGAGAGGGAGAAGCAGGCTCCCCGCTGAGCAGGGAGCCTGATTCGGGGCTAGATCCCAGAACCCTGGGATCATAACCTGAGCTGAAGGCAGACACTTAACCGACTGAGCCACCCAGGTGCATCCCCCTCCTCAAATATCTTCTAAATTCATGCCCCCTCAGGGGAGCCTGGGTGCCTCAGTCAGTTAAATGGCCGACTCTTGATTTCAATCAGGTCATAATCTCAGGGTTCTGGGATTTGAGCCCCAAGTCATCTCTCTCAAAAATAAATAAATGAATCTTTAAACATAAATAAACACATGCATGGCCCCCAAGATGATATGTCTCCACTGAAAATACAAGGTATAAAGCACAAGCACAGCTCCTAAACAAGAAGGGTCAATAACAAAGAGCATGATTTAACCCTCAGTTCTTACAAACCAAAGAACACTCAATGGCACCATCTTTCCAAGCTCTACTCGGTGGGTGGCATCAGCATCTTATCTACCTTTCCATATTGTAACTGTTAGACCCACATGATAGCGGTCTTATGCCATTTCCAAATTAAAAGTGTGAAGGAGATTTTAAAAGGCAAGTTTTTTCATTCTGGTACCTTCCCGAGGAACATCTGTGAATTCTTAAGGAGGGAGTTATTAATCTTCTTCATTTGTTCGTGTTTCATTATTCATTCACCTCCAAGAGAACCTCGGCGAGGTCTAAATGAGAATCCTGTGTCTACCACTGTTTTAGTTCATCTTTCACAATTTTATTTCTTCTGTGTTCCACACAGTTGCAATTTCCTTCTTTTACGCTGAAGTTTATTATATGGTTTCTGTACTGTCTTGGATATTTTATTTGTAAAATGTATTTGTGACAACTTTCATTGGAGGTTTCTTTGATTTTACGTATGTGTGTTCAGGCAAGATGTGGATGCTGCTATACGGGGAGGAATGGGAGAGGAGTTTGCCCGATGGCAGCCTTCTGGAAAAAACACAGCTTTGAGGATTACGCAAGAAGGGAGGAGGCAGATGCCAGGACTGTGACCAGTGAAGAGTAGGTAAGACAGGGTGTAGAGCAAACACGACCCTTAGCATTTCCTTCCAATAAAGACTGTTCGTGGTCTTTCAGATACAGCAACAAGCAGGAAAAATTATCTGAAAATTAATGCTCTGCATTAATTAATTAATTCAGAAGTGTAAAGAAAAGAGAAAGAAGGAAAAAAATGTACGCCACCCTTATTTTATATCTACTGTTTAAAATATAGCCTCTCCTAAGGTTCATAGTAATGCTGGGAGACAGGTGTCAGGGTCATCCCTATTTTACAGAGAAGAGTCTAACTAGGTCAGCTTCTCCCATAATATATTCTCTTTGGTGATGTTTATCTCCATTGAGACTGTCCATTTATTTGTTGAGTCTTTGATTGAGTTACCTCTCCTACATTAGTCTATAAGCCTAGTGAGAGCAGGAACCATGCCTCTTGCTTATATGTCTGTTTGGCTCCACAAAGTACTCCCAGTGCCTAAGGAAAAAAAAAGGCATACATAATAAGTGCTTAATAAATATTTGTTAACTGAATGAACTAGTTTCATGCCTTGGTGTTAGAAAATGACAGCACTGAGATCAGGACCTCTGCCTGTGATGGGAAAACTCCCCATAATAATTAATCTATTGTTTTCTTGCTCATTTACTTCTAACAATCACTTTAACTCTACAAGATGGGTTTTTAGATAGCGTTGTAAACAGATGTTATAGTATACATATGGTCTCTGGGCTGTTTGACAGTCCTTAATGAAGACGTTTTCCACCCATTCCAGGAATTCTGCCGTTAATCATGTAGCATGTTCCAAAGCTCACCTGCTAAATCTACAGTTTGTCATTATTACTCATTAAATGCCTGATTTGGGTCATAATATTGAAGCCCTGGGAGCCTTAAAAGAGACCTATTTCTGCAGTAATGCATATGCAGATTTTCCCCTTGGCATCTACAAATATAAGACTGTGGTAACAGATGCCTTCTAAGTTTGACAGCAAATATATATATATAGCTATTTAAATATTTCACTAGAAGACTACACAGATTAAAAGGGAACTCCCATTATCTGAGGTCAAACAGCACAGGAGGTTCATAAATTCTATCTTGTTGATCGATTCATATTAAAGGCCACACCTTACTTTGCACACATACACATTCTCCTTCCTGCACAAAGATATGCTAGTGCTCTAAACATTTCTGGAGTTAAGAAATGTGTACCCTTACTGGTTATATTACCACTCTTTTCTCAGTCTACCTCACCAGGCTTATATCCCAGCTTTCAGGGCTGTCTCTCTAAGGATTCTCCCATCAAAGACTAACCACTGAATAAGGAAAAGAACGGCTCCTAGCTGCCTTAACTCATTACTTATTATAGGTTAAAAGTATAAGCAAGTTAAATATCAGACCAGTTTAAAATATGATGAAAAATTACATTGTAAGGGAATAAGTGGAAAAAAATGTAAAATAAGGTCCTAAGATGGCATTCAAGAAGCTGATGGAAGATGGGTGATGCTAGGAACCCATCCATACTCATTCTGCAATAAACATAAACATCCTATAACACTTTCATTCGCCCTGAATAACCCTCTCTCCCAGGTGCTTGAAATGCTTTGGTTAGATATACTGATCATAACTTCATACCTTTTTCTAAAAGATTTTATTTATTTATTTGTTTGTTTGTTTGTTTATTTATTTATTTAAGAGAGAGAGAGAGAGTGTGTGTACAAGCGAGTGGAGGGAGAGGGACAAGCAGACTCCACACTGAGCATGGCACCTGATGTGGGGCTCAATCTCAGGACCCTGAGATAGTAATCTGAGCTGAAATCAAGAGTCAGATGCTTAACAGAGTGAGCCATTCAGGTGCCTCTCCACACCTTTTAGGAGTCCCTACCAATACACAGAATGGTGTCACATTAGAGCCACAGTAACTTTTGGAATCCATTTGAATGAGATGGGATTCACATTTCTTCGTTATGAAGTGCAGTCAGCATAATCTGAATAGCCATTTCCAGAGTTCTACATCTGTAATGCAGACAGGGTCCAGCTTCATATTAAATGGGGTTAAAGTTTGGGGAATAAAAAGAGTGAATTTCATTCATGATTGCTAGATTCACTTTGCTTATCATTTCTCATAGCTGAGAGTATCAGTGAAAGTGGACTAGATTATGCTACTGTAAAAACACCAAATATCATTGGCTTGAAACAACAACGTGATATACCTCACTAACACTACCTGTTGATCCCTGTTTGGTTGGGCCTTCATTCTGCTCATTCTCATTGCACTCCATGCTGGTGGAGGAACCACTGTCTGGAAATCAAAACTTGTGGTAAGAGGGAAAAAGAAAGTTCTGGAGGGACTTTGCTCAAGCGATTAAATTCTCCCACTGAAAGTGATACATATTCTTTTTGCTCAATATACACTGGTTAGGACTGCCACTCACCCTACACAAACAAGAGAGTCCAAGAAATATAATTCAATCCAGTGGCTGGGAAGTGACAAGGGAGAAATGGTTAATAAGAAGCGTTAATAACCACACTGCATGAGGCTTATAACTTCAAAAAGAAGGAAGGATAAAGAGATGAGATAACCTCAAAATGGTGGTCCTACCGTGGAATAAGACATAGCAGTGTAGTTGATCTCAGGCTGCTTTATTTGTAGGGCTCCCATTATTCCAGACTCCCATGCTTCACTTACTTCCTTTTTTCATGATCTAACATCCCCAGTGATAGTCTACATTGCCTTTTACCTAGGACTATCTGATAGGCTCCATGGGTGATAGTTTTCCATGGCTGTTTTATCTTCCTTTTATTTGCTATGTAGAGTATAGGAGACTTCTTTGGTGGTCATGTTCTAGATTGCTTCTGAATTTGGGGGGGGGGAACACCTGCAACTCAAAGCAAAATATCTGGAGTCTGAAAATCCAAAGGACTCTGATTCAAAGATTATCTAATGCTAATTGACTGTTTCATACCACTGGATGATTTCCTTGATAACATATTATGAAAATAGAAAGAAGGATTTGTCCATCTCTTCAGATATCATGAATCTTTAGGGAAGAGGAATCACCATTATTAGAAAAGGAATCAACCAATATAAATGGAAAAATGTATGTCTTTGAACTGCAGTTGAAAGACTGTATCCCCTCTCATAATATCGGTCAAAAGCACAAGATAAAAGCATTTTCTAAGATTCTGCAAGGAAGACAAAGGTTGGCCTTTGCTCTGCGTAAATTGCTGGGTCACCACAAGAGTTCAAGGTTACTGAAGGAATATAGTGTCAACAAAAGGGAAATAGAGATAAAAGGAGGAGCAATTAAAATGGGGATAAAATAAAAGAGAAAAGAAAATACAGAGAAGAAAACACAGTAGGTTAAAAGCATTTTTTTATAGTTATCTGAGAAAAAAGCCATTATTCATTGATTCCCCCACAATTTCTTCCAGTGAGTGCAAAGAGAAGTCATCACACTCAAGGTCCTCTGTGCAGTGAAGGATTAACTTCTCCCAGAGAAATGTTTTGGCCCTTTTTCCTGACTCCTAAGAGATAATCTCTGAGCCCTTGGTCTATCCAGGCTGATAAGAAGGTCTTTGTTTAACTGAGGGCCACACCAGATAGTGTACGTAACAATGTAATTTATGGCAGGGGTGAGAGCAGTTTGGACCATGCTTGTCAGCTCAAACTCTAAATACCACAGCCTCGTTGAACTTCCCTGGTTGGCAATATTCCATGCATACTGTTTCACATTGTTGCTTGGAGAAGTAAGCACTGTCTGCCTTCACTGAGCTCTGTGAGTCCTTCTAGCAAACTACCAAACAGGATGGTGATCTTGCAGAACACTAAACTGTCAATTGGTGTCAGAATGAGGGTGGTCTTAGGACCTCCAAACTTGTATCCTTATAATAGGTTATTGCATTCAATATGGTTCCAGGTTATTTAGGCTCTCCCAGAATAGAGAGACAGATAATGAGTGCCCCTTAATCACTGGAGCTTAATAGTGAGAATATGCAGGAAGTAAAAGATGGTAGAAAACAGTCTTGGCTTCCTGAAAGGCCAGGCTTCATAGAGAATCAGAATATGGTTCAGTAAAAAAAAAAAAAAAAAAAAAAAAATGCAGCTGATTTTATGAACAAAACATTATCTTTTCCCTTACTTGGGCAATCATTCCATTCCAATACTGTTCTCATCATTTATAGTGAGTAACTCATCTCCGTGTCAGTTCCTACTAATTCTGCTCTACCAACTAAGTTCTCTTTGCTCCCTCTAAGCATGGATGATGCTTCTTCATGCATCTGGTAATTCACAATTACTCTCACATTTGCTTATTATCTTCTCTCTGTGTGTCTTTTGACTTTCACTTCTACTACATAATTCTGTTATGTTCTGTATGTCATGCACACAAAACTCTCTGAGACAGGATTTAGTTGATGACATTTCTGTCTAATTTGGACTATTCACACTTGAGAGGATAGTCACTATGCCAAGCCACTACAAAGGCTGTAGGTGGCCTTTTCAATGCTGTCCAACAGAAATATGTGATTTAAAATTTTTAGTAGCCTCATTTTTGAAAGTGGGAAAAGAAACAGATATATTATTATATCTAAAGTATTATCGTTTCAACAAGTAACACTAGCTACTTATTAGTCACCTGTGCTTGGTGGATAGTTGAGAGTCAGGTGGAATAGTGATGAATCCCGAACTTCAAAACCTAGTTGTTGTGAAGAAATGTAAGATAATGATTATTACAGAAGATTCTGAAGGCTAACATACTTACTTATCATTAAGTTTGAGCCCTGTCACTTACTAGCAGTAAAGTCTTGGGGAAAAAAAAAAAACAAACAAACACTGTAAACTTCTAACTGTTGGTTTCCCCATATGTAAAATAAGGTCTGTATAATATATTCCTAATTGGGTTATGTATCTTTCAAGGTCTTGGAAAGAAGTAAATGGTACACTCAAACGAAAGGCTTATGAAGTGAAAATTTTCAGAAGGGGGGGCAAGGTCAAGGAAATCAGCAGAGAATGGGACTAGAAAGGATGATAAGACTTCCTATTCTAACCTTTAGGGGATGTTGTAACAAGAGCGAGCTAGGTTGAGAGTTTGGACGTTCTTATGATGAGTGGCCACATCATAAGAACTGACAGAGCCCAGGCACTACCAGAAAAGTGGTGAGGTCAGCAGGGACCAGGGTCCCTGGAGCCTACGTCTCTGAATTCTTCTTCCACTGTTCCATCTCCTACCAGTGATTCTCACTGGTCAAACCCAACCAGAATTAGGACAAAGAATAAAATCTGTGGAAGTCAGTCATCTGGTAACAGAGCAGGGTGGAGGATGAGTCTGGATTGGGGAAGCCAACTGAAAATAGTAAGCCCAGGTTAGTGAGTTAAATGAAGAAGAAATCCATGTAAAACATTTAGCATAGTGCCTGGAACATAGTATACATTCAATATATATTAGCTATTACTATTAATAACATTGCTTTATCTAAGTTCTGTACTTTCTGTTGATCCAATCATCTGTGATCAAGGTAGTAAGGCTGTGCATGGGTTAGGTACTTACAAGAGCTGAAAGCTTCTTGACTGACACAGGCCCCAATCTCTCTAACATTTCCTGTCAGATACTAAATATTCAGTCAAACAAAACCTACTACTCCCCAAATTTCTCTAATTATACAACTTGGAAGCAATCCAAAGGGAGGAAAATCAATTTACTGAAAGCCTGTTCCATTTGCCAAAAGATCAATTTGTCAATGACAATATGCCAATATCACCAAAAGATACTTACTTTCTAAAGACTTACTTCTTCTTTGTTTCTTTTAATAATGTTTATGAGAATTTTTATTTAATGATTTGACAGATTCTAGGAGGGCTGCAGAGTTAGACTGCACTCAGAACCCCTGTTTCTCTTAGTTCCACACTTCAGTTTCCCTTCTCTCTGTCCTTTACTCCCCTTTTCTTAGCGCCTGGGTGTTCCCTGCCTTCTGTGGGTTTTCAATCCTTGGGTCTTCCTTCTTGATTGCCTCTGTTTTCCTACTTTTTATCTGTGCCAAACATCTTCCTTCCAGATCAAGTTTCTTCTCCATTCTCCTCTCTGCTCTAAGACTGACCTGCAGGGATGGCATCAATGGGCTCTCTCACTCCCCGGCTTTCAGAAGGATCAGACCAATGGGGAACCACAAGCAAGAAACTAAAAGAAAGTGAAAGAGGTTGAAATATGTATTCCTCTGTGATAGCTACAGCTGGCACTGTCCACAAACCAAAAGTCACAGCTCCTGTCAGATGGCTCTCCACACATAGCTCTTTCATCTATAAATTCCAGAAACTTCTCTCTCCCCTTTAACTTTCAAAACTAGGGTGGCACTCTCCACTCTTGGGGTACAAGTCTTGGGATACTACATTATTCTTTGTGGTTTCCCCACACTCTATCGACACATGTGGAATAGTCCTTCTTTAAAAGCCTTTTTGAATTATTCTCATTTGGAAACGTCATCTTTTCTCTCTTTACTGAATAGTTTCCTTTAGTATATTTGCTCAGCATCCTTCAGTTTCCCACTTCTTCTCTGTCCAGTATTTTTCACCCTCTTTGGCAGAGAGAGGGTAGAGGGATTGAAGAAAGAAAGAGAATAGATGAAAAGAGTTGGAGATGGGGAAGGGTTAGGAGAAAGAATGAGAGTTAGAAAAGAGTCATGAGAAGAGTAGAGAACCCAAAAGCCTTGGAGCAATCCTCCGTCATGCACCCATCCGCTGTGAATGGCTAGAAACTCAAAACTTTGCTTTATTTTTCAATTTGGCAAAAATCATTTGTTGAACTGATGTTTGAGCAAGTGATGGTTCTTTTTATATGTTTACTTATTTAGCTTTCTCTTATTTTTCCTTTATTTTCCTTCTGAAAACACCACTCATTAAAAGTCAAAGATTTGCTTTGAGTTCCTCTAGTGTTTTGAACTTTTTGGTGATTTCCCCCAACAAGATGCACATTTTTCTAATGCCAGACTTTGCAAGGCGTGTACCTTAGTGCCATCAAAGCAAAAATTCGGCTGGACAAAGTTAAACATGCAGGCAGATGTAGTTGAAGTTTATCACAATAGGAGAAAGAACCCAGAATGCAGTTGGAACTCAATTCCACTGAGACAAAGGATAGGGAGCTTTTCAAGAATGAGTCGAGGGGGCAGATCATAGGCCATCTGTGTTTGTTAACTGGCCTTACCAAAAGGAAAGTGAATGTTCGCCTTTATGACAGGAGGGATTTTACAAAATGGAACAGAGAAGTCAGGATCCGATCATCCCACAGAGATTGGGAGATAGGGCCATTATCTTCTTTGATGATTTTATTTCAAAGGGATGGTTCCCAAGTCCTCGAGATAGTCATGGGTTATAAAACTGGTGAGAGACTCCTCAAAAAAGTTACATCTCAAAGGAGTAGAAAAAGAATTTACAATTATAGATTTACTAAGTAAAGTTCTAAGAAAAGATGGGAAAGATCTCTGTGATTAGGCCCTCTGGATTCTATAAACCAGGACAGAGGGCACGTTGGGGCATGGATACCCGGAGGAGCTATCTGTCATTTAGGCAAGCTGAGGGAAATATTAAGGCCATCTTGGTCAGTGTTCTCTTCTGTTCAGAACCATTTACACATCTGTCATATTCCATGTATTGCATTTCGAGCTTTGTGAGGACCTGAATTCTGATTGCTGCCATTTATATGTCTTGCATGGGGCATTGCAAGTAAAAGGTAATGAGAAAGTACATATTAAATAAAAGTAAATACTAGGCAATGACAATTGTGTGTGTGTGTGTGTGTGTGTGTGTGTGTGTGTTGGTGTAGATGTTTTCTAAATTCATCCTATTACTCTCCCTTTTGAGGAACTCATTCGCCCTCTACCATGAGCAGTGTTAAAGATAGAATTCTAATAATGCTCAAAGAACTCACCCAAATCTTCTGCCACCGAGACATGTTGACAACTAATATTAATTGTCTATCTTGCTGACATTTCTCTGGAAGGAGGTGCCATTCTCGCACAGAAAGGCTCTGTCAAAAGAGGAAGTAAAGCAAGAAAGTCTGTAGAGCAAAGCCAAGAGTGAATTTGATCAGGAGACAGACCTTCCACCATCTTCTCAAATGTCAGACTTAGAAATCAGAGCTTCACAAGGAAATGTGTACGGGGCAGAGACAGCGTGTGAAGCCTACAGCTAAGTCCCTACAGTTATGAATCTATTCCTTTGTGTGCTGTGACTATGATTTAAAGGACGACTTAGGAAATAACTCCTACATTGCTTATCCCCTCTAGACTACACCCCAAAGCCACTGAGTATAAATGATTTGCCAGGATTGGTAGTCAGAGACTCTACAATCTGTGTACCACACATGCAAAAATGAACAAACAAAAAAGAAGCTAAACAAACAAATTCAAGGAGTCTTGGTCCTCCCTAAGACTACCTTTTGCAAAACTGAAAGTGTTTTTGCTCCAGCTCTGACCATTAAAGTCTTTACTTACCATAAATAAGAAAACAGCAAACGTGCAATAGAAAGTCAGTCACTTCAGGTCTTGCAAATCCATTGGCCATTTGCAAGGATAAATCACCTCCAACTGCAACCCAGATTCAATGCAAAGGTAATCTCATTTAAAGCATTTTCATCTCCAAAATGACAACATATTGAGTTGTTTTGCTTGGAAATATGACCACGAAGGCTTTGCTCTAGAATTTATTCATATAGTCAAGCTTTTTAGAGGCACTAATCCCTCTGGAGTTCTTTTCCTAGAGTGAATGCAAACGCAGGAGACCCTTGCCTCTAGCATGACAAAAAAAAAAAAAAAAAATTACCTTCTTTAAAGAAATGAACCCTAACCTTTTTTTCCTGCTTTGTTGCTTCTTTTCTTTACCTTCCATTGAAACAGACTCACTTGGTGAAAAGATATATAGATAGATAGACATATATATATATATATAGAGAGAGAGAGAGAGAGAGAGAGAAAGAGAGAGAGAGAGATTTTGGTTTTTAATTATTATTTAAATTCAATTAGCCACCATAGAGTACATCAATAGTTTCAGTTGCCTGTAACACCCAGTGCTCATCATATCACATGTTTGTTTTGGTTTTTTTTGTTTGTCTGTTTGCTTGTTTTAAGTAGGCTCTACGCTGGGCATGGAGCCCAACATGGACTTGAACTCGTGACCCTGAGCTAAAGACCTGAGCTGAGATCAAGAGTCTGACACTTAACAGAATGAGCCACCCAGGCACCCCTACATGTTTTTTTAATTGTAGGACAAATCAAGTGAAATAAATGTTATGGGTTGAATTGTGTACCCTAGAAGATATGTTGAAGTCCTAGCCTCCATATTTGTGAATGCGACCTTATTTGGAAATAGGTTCCTTGAAGATGTAATCTGGTTAAACTGAGGTCATATTTGATAGGGTGGGTTCTAATCTAATATGTCTGGTTTCCTTGTAAGAAGAGAAAACAGAGACACCAGAAAGAGAACACCACGTGAAGACAATGAAAGACAGAGAGATGACAACCATATGAAGATGGGAGCATAGACTGGAATAGTGTTTGGAATAATAATTGCAATAATCTCCCTGAAAAGCTGGGAGATACAATGAAGAAAAACCTTCCCTGGGGGCCTCAGAGGGAGCATGGCCCTGCCAACACCTTGATTCTAGACTTTGAGTCTCTAGAATAATGAACCAATACATGTATGTTCTTTGAAGTCACTCGTTTTGTGGTATTTTGTTACAGAGCAGCCCTAAGAAACTAATACAAGTGGCTAGTTGTCTTTCTGAAAAGGAAGCTGGGAAATGTCACAATATTTCCAGCACTGTATGAAATTACTGTGTTTCAGAACATGGACTTTCCTCCTGGCCTTTGGGAGTGGGCTCTGCCTAGTGAAAGGAAGGAGCCTGACAAATTTCCATTCAAATTCCCACTCTGTTCCCTACTGGCAGATTATCTCAGGCTGGCAAGTCACCCTCTATAAACCTGACTCCTCTCTGTAAAAATGGGTATAATAATAGCTACTATGCACTGCTTTGTTTGGATGGTGTTTTGGTTTTTAGGATGAAAGGAGATAGTATATGTAAAACAACTGACATATTAAATGTTCAGGCGATCTGGGTCCCTTCCTTTCCTCTTCTTTTTCTTCCTAGGCACATACCTTCCCAACAACCAGCCATCAACTAATCCCCCCTGAGGTTCAAGCTGATAATAGCTTCACATTTTATATATCCCAGAGATATCTGTAATTTAACAGACAACTCTTAAAGGCAGAAAAGCCCTCGAGGCCAAAGCAATGAATTCTATTAGAAAACTTCAGGCTTTTTGATAGGCAGTGGAGTAGTTATTTTTTGAGCTGGAGAACTTTGCGGTAGGCAGTCAGATCACACCTAAAAGGCCTCTGGCCCTACTCATGTAGCTATCCCTGCTTGGTAATAGTTTCTTTTTAAAAAAGTTGATTCCTTATATTTTCTAGTCAGTTGCTTCCTTTCGTTCATTCATTTATTAATCAATTATTCCTGTATTCATTCTCTCACTCAACTGATTGAGGGCACGTTCCATGCAACACATTAAGGAAGTGACAAAGACCAGCCTATAAAAATACCACTTGCCTTTAAGGAGCTTTTAGTCTAGGAGAGAGGAGGAGACACTCCAATAAATAGATCATTGGTGTGATCTATTTAGAAAGTTCCAATATCCAGAACTGAGATCTTATTTTTGTAAGACTTTCCTAAGCAGCCATTTAATCAATTACTTTGTCTAGTTCTTTTCTTTACCATCTCTCCTTTTCCTCTTCCCGGCCTCTTATTTTTTTCTTCTATCCTTTAATAGTTCCAGTCTCCCATTCTTCATTTTTTTGTTTACATATTTTTGAGCATAAGAGCTACTGTGCTTGTCATAAAGCCATTTTTCATCTGTGTGTTAATGTGTACATTTTTGATAATTTGTAAGAGAAACTTGCCTTTTCTCTTATGCAAGTTTAAAATATTTATACTATTCTCATATCTCACATCTACCCCGCTGGACATTATTTTAGTGTTTCTATTCCATCAGCACAAATTGGTCTATTCATTCCACATTTACTGGGCATCTCGTATGTCAGGTACCATATGCAAATGCTTCTCACATTCTTTATTTCATCTTGTCCATGTAGCATCCCTTTGACAAATTCTTTTATTTTTATTTTTTATTTTTTTAAAGATTTTATTTATTTATTCGACAGGATAGAGACAGCCAGCAAGAGAGGGAACACAAGCAGGGGGGAGTGGGAGAGGAAGAAGCAGGCTCCTAGCAGAGGAGCCTGATGTGGGGCTCGAGCCCATAACGCTGGGATCATGCCCTGAGCCGAAGGCAGACGCTCAACCGCTGTGCCACCCAGGCGCCCCGACAAATTCTTTTAAAACAGCTCTTTCTCTTTGAATGACTGCTAGACTTTAGTACCAAGAAATCTGAATTTATGTTTTTCCTCTATTCTTAAATATTTGTGACATCCTCGTTCATCAGTAATAATAGTAATACTAGTAATAATAATGAGCTTATTATAGCTAACATTTGTTCAGTATTTATCTATGTACTAGACCCTGTGATAAAATTCAAGGGAAATTAGATTATCCCGTCAGTAATGCAAAGGGAAATAGATTCAGTTTTTGATTTTGAACACAGGCTGTCAAAGGCCCTATAGAAACAATAGCTTTGAAAGTCAAAGGATTTGATTTGCATGAGGCAGGTGTTTCTGAGAAAACACCTGGAAAATCTACTGAAAAACAAAAAGGAAATTCCTACCAGAAGCAAGATACAGAGTATATGCCTTAACAATAGACTAAAAAAGAAAATAAAGGATTACTTATGTCCAAGGAAGGCTAAATGAAGATTGTCTGGGCTGGGAAGGGGTCGGAGGCTGGAATATGAAGGGACATGATCTAGATACCAAGGACAATGGGAACCGAACTGGACTTTGGAGGGGAGTACATAAAAGGAGAAATAATCAGGACTGAGAGACAGCCAGATGTTATCACCGTGATTAGAAACTTGCATGTTTGCTGGTCAATGGCTATGATGATTAATTTATGTGTCAACTTGACTGACCATCTGTCCCCCTAACATTCACTCACCCTTTATTCATTCGCTTAACACAAGCTAAAACATGCCTATTACGGGGCTGTGAAATGTTTTTTAGAGATCATCAGTGGGGTCCAAGACGAGGGGAGCAGAGCTGTGGAGACCAGGAGCTCACAGTTGGCACTGCAGTACCCGGAAGAGTACACACACTGCAGTGGGTTCTCTTAGGTGCATGACACGGCGGTAGAAGAGGGTCTCACAAGCTAGTAATGGAGAGTCAGGAAAGGGAAATGGAGAGAGTTTAGCAGATTTTTTGTTCCTCCTGATATTACTGTTAATAAACTGTAAGGCACCATAGAAATGTAAAGTGGAATAACATTATTACGAGATCATTCATTCACTTGTTCCCGCATGAATCACCACTGCCTACATGCTGAAGTCCAATTTTCCAGATTGTTCCTATTTATAATCTCAGTGTTCATCCCATTATCCTGGAGTGGGACTGAGTTTTATACAGTCAGAAAAAAAAATGTACCATTCCATATCAACCTTTCATTCTATTAAAATTTGTGTCTTCACTCTCAGATTCAAGAAGCTAGGTTTGCCTCAGAAGGAGCACATAGTTACGGAAAAAGAGGTTTGTATTTTCTAGAGTTGGCTTTGCCATAGATTTGTTGTAGTCACCCTCTCCAGGGCCAAACACCCTTCCCTTAAAATGGGCCATTTGGACAAGATGACCTTTTCCTTCTGCTCTATAAATTCTATGAACGTGTGAGACACTTTGTTGAAAATACAGAATCGACTAATAGAAGAAAAGCACCTACATACTTCATTTGTCAGTCCATGGGAACATCCCTTACTTTCCCTTCACATCATTATTTTCTTTTTTAAGTTGGGATTACCTATTTCAGTATTACTATATTTGTATCAATCTTGGTTGTAAATGACGAGAATAAATCTGCTTTACGTGGGCAGAAAGATAATCTATTGAAAGCATACTGGATAGTTCATAAAATCAAGGATGGTGAGGAATCAAGGAAAGCTCCTTGGTTGTTAGAAAGTCAAAAATGGGCAGAATGTCGAAGAGGCTAAAGGGATTAGTACTACGGCCGTGGTCACAGCAGCATAGCAACAACACGGTTAATACCAGGAGACGCCACCAGTCCAGATACCACAGGCACCACAAATGCCGGGTGCATCTTTGCTGCTAGCACTGAACATATTTTATTGCATCTCTGGCTCCACTTCAAAATGACAGAAAGAAATACCCAATTGGCCAAGCCTCGCTCATGTGTCCGCACTGGACCTAAAGGGAATGGGAAAAAGGAGTATCTGTGCCTCTTTATTTCTCTAGTGGTTGGCTATGTTTTCACCAAGTTTCTCACACTGCGGAGCCATCAACAAGAAATCAACTTTGCACTGTAACCTTAAGAGGGTAGAAAATCCCAGAAGTCAAGTGTGGTATGTTAAGTGTAGCACATAACAGATACTCGGTTCCTAGACGTTGTATTTAGGAACCGAGCTCTCCTGGCTGTCTACCCCATGACTGGAATGTTAAGTTTCTCAGCTCACTAAGGACGCTAATGCGCCCAAAGCATGCAGTCTCATTATTCATGAGAAGCAAACAAAGCCAACTGTCTGAGCTCAGCACAGGCCAGAGAATGTGGCTCAGGTTTTAATAGCACTACTGCAGAAGCTGCAGCTTTTGATACCCGGTCCCTGGTGGAGACTCGGTCAGGTAATCCTCCTCTCTCCAAAGCCTGTCAGGGAATCCATGTCGGAGACAGTGAACAGCTGTGAGTCAGGGCTCCCTGGCCGTTGGGGTAAAATCTCTGCTTAATTGTTGACGATAATTGCACCCTTTAGGGAGCTGGCCTAAAGACGTTGCTCACTTCCTCCTCTGCTAACACTCCGGTTACATCTTCAAACAAAATGTCTAATGCGAAAGAGGTTTCTCTCTTTCCATTAAGGATAGTAATAGCAGTTGCCCTCATAAAGTGGAATTCACATTTTTTTTTTAAAGAATCTGTGAAATACTCTCATATATATTATCTCACATCAACATCACAACATTAATAGGGAAAACTAATGATCAGAGAGAGGAAGTCTTTTGTGCAAGGCTACTCAGAGGGGCAGATGGGGGACTGAAACAGGGCTGTGTGGCCCCATAGCCCTGTTATGTTCACTGCTTTACCTCCTTCTAAATCTACCACAGGGTAGGACTTACAGAAGTCACATGTTAATGTCTGTAAGGCCAAAGTGAAAGAGGAATTCAGAGACGGGCTTTTCTTAAATGAATTAGCAAGGGTTTGAGAAAGAAGTCCCTGGAGGTCATATAATTTTGCCAAAAAATCATCTGGGTGCAAGGGCCATCTTTAAAAGGCTAGGTAATGGTCTAGATTAATGCAGTTAATCTAATTAATTTCAGGACAATGTGCAAAGTTTGCTGTTGTGGTTTGGTTTGGTTTGGTTTGGTTCTCAAATGGAGACTGCATCCAGAGCCTGGAATCCAAAGTACCTGACTTGGAATCCTGGCTCTACCATTTCTCTGCTTTCTTGACCACTTCAAGCTTCAGATGTCTGTATCTGTAAAACCTACATTTGGGGTTTGTCAAGGTTGATGCTTAACAAAACAAGACCTCCTTCTGTGAAGTTTCTGGCATCTGAATTCCAGGCTAGTCTGTTACCGGTTTCCTAATTACTTGCAGATTACACAAGGAAGCCTGGCTTCCAACCAGGGGATGTGCAGGTGGCTAATTTCTTTCTGCCTTTAACCTTAAATTCTATCAGATCCAAAGCAGCATATGCACCTTAAGAAGAAAGTGGGTGGTAGATTTTGATGAGGGTTCAAGGCAGGCCACCCCAGAATGTGCTAATTTGGTATGTGTATTATTTTGAGAAGACAACCAGTGCCCAGCTGACTTAAGAAGAGCTTTTTACTTCTCCCTTAATTGCCTAAAATAATTTAGATAGGAGGCCTGTACCAGGAAGACAGCTATCACCCGAAGTGACTTTTTATACCAGAAAGACTTATCTACATGGCATGGCAAACATTTGTTTACCAAACATTTGCCCCTCCCATCTTCTTATGAATTGTCTTCCCTTTGAAGTCCCAGACCCCTACTCCTTCTCCTTAGCTCAGGATGGCAGATACGCTTCAATTGCCTGATTACTGGATGCCTTATATCATTGGGGTTCCCATCTGAACAAAATTAGTTTTTTTTTTATTCCTGTGAATCTGTTTTGTCAATTTAATTATTAGACCAGCCAAAGAACCTTAAAGGGAAAAAGGGAAAAGTTTTCCTCCCCTACAATCTCGAGAGACTCATTTCTCCCTAACCATTGTCTGAATCAGAGTCAAACAGCAACATTGTCAACCTTCATTCTTTTTGCAGAAGATTTAGGAGTTATCTTCATGTTCTTTTGATATCAACTTCCAAAGCTAGATAGTATTTCTGTAATGCCATAAAAATGGGGCCATGGAAGATCCAAGGATAAAGCACTATTAGGGGGTTCTATGCATTTCAATGGCTTTGATTTTGCCAGACCTTTGAAGGTTTTTGAACTTCAAAGGTAATTGAGGCCTCCCATCATTAGTGGAACTTTCTAGACAAGTTCATGGAAATTTAGAGTTGTTTGATGAGCTGATGTAGCTATCTGTTTCCTGGGACCGCACAGTGGACAAAGTTAAACAAAGTTAAGTCCTCAGTCACATATTCTTTACATTCTTCTGGTATTTGAATGGAGGCACTCAGTAACCAAGACCAAAGAAAAGCGAGTAAATAGGAAAAAGGCAATGATTAAGATAAGGACATCTTGATATGGCAGCCAAGAGGAATGGATAAAAAAAGAAGATTCTGATGATCTGAAACTACTGACTTGTTCAACCAGTTTTTGCCACAAACTAGTCTAGAGAACAGTTATCATTTCAGGTCATTCTCAATCATGAGAAACTTCACACTTCGCAATGGAGGCTGAGTAGGGCCTTGAAGTGTAAATAGGTTGTCTGTCAGTGAGGAGTGAGGGAGCATTTCAGTCAAAGGAAACAAACTGAGTGTATAAAAATATACATTGGGGCCATCTGCAGATAATTGAGTATAGGGTAGTTACCATTGAATGATAGAAAATGACATCCAGCTATGTTCATGACTCAATTCACAAATGATATGCTTTGGTCACAACACATTCATTTCTAGACCTCAAACATAATAAGATACATGGTACACTTACGCTTTGATTGATGCTTTTGTATTTCTTTTTGACCTGTTCTACTGATCAGAAGGTTCTAAATATCCATGGTGTTAATTTTGGATAATTTAATTATGACCCCACACCTGAAAAGAACTGACCATTTAAGAGTCACACATATGTACCATTTGCAGTGTGAAGATTGTAGAATCCTAGGGGGTGATGAAATGGCTTATAGAGTCTAGTGCAATGGTGCTCAAAGCCTAAATCTTACACCATCAGTATTGGCATTAATTTGGATCCTGTTGGAAATTCAGTTCTTGGGTCCCACCCCAGACCTACTAAATCTGGGGATGGAGTCCAATATTTTGTGCTTTAACAAGCCCTCAGGGTGATTCTGATGTGAGTTAAAATTTAAAAACCATCAGCCGAGGGGTTAGGAATACAGACTTCCTCAGTGCAAACCATAGCTCTGCTATTGACAGCTTAGTGACGTTAGGTGAAATAATTTTTATATGATTGTTTCCTCATCTATGAAATGAAGATAATATTAATACCTGCCTCAGAGGTTTATTGTCAACATTGCCTGGTCGCAACTAAGCACCATATAAATGCAAGCTCTTACCTCTAGAGGTAGAAATGGCATGATCCTTCAGTCCTGATGCAGCTTCTCCTTTAGATCTTAGAGGTACTATTTTTAGGATTGTTAGGCTATTTTCAATTATAAAATGAGAACAATACATTGTTACTACCTTACTTTAGCATTTGAAATAGATTCTTCAATAAGGAGCTGCTTTCCTATCTTTAATTGAAAGAAAAATATCCCTCACATTCTGATGCTAAAAAAAATACCCATTACACCTGATGTCCTCTTACATAAGCCTCAGGACACGTGTTTCCAGAGTGAATTACATGAGCCACAGGCAGCAACTATTGCTTTTCAAGTAGCTCAATAATCCATCACTCCACCTTCACACTTACTCTTCTGCAATTCACCTGGACGCAAAGAGCTTTCTTTCACTGAAAAATTAGGAATTCAGGCCCCAAGCTAAAATCCTTGTCTTCATCTGTTAAATATTTTGAAGAATCTGACTCTTTAGTATTGATTGACTATCCAAACAGGCAATGAAAATGCTTAATCAATAACAGTCACTCATTTGGTGCCATGTTGTCCTTCTAGAGCAATAGGTGTGTTAACCCCCCTTGACCTTCTCTTAATTAATTCCAGCCTTTATTAATAAGCTCATTTCAAGCCTTCCAAAGCCCTGCAAAATTGTCTCTCTCAAAAAGAAACTTTGCCCTTTGAGCTTTCCCAAAATCAGTGAGAGTGAAGCCAAAGCCACAGGGGACACAGCTGGCATAGGGATGTAGGGACTGGGAGGTGGAAGTTGGGGGAGGGCGGGAGGGTTCCCAGGAGGCCCAGACCTTGAGGTAGATCCATGCAGATGTCCCCACCCCTGCTATCTGGCTCAGGGCAGAATACAGGCATGGCTAATTAGTACTGCTGCTCACTAGCTTTTGCCGAGAAGCAAAAGTCACTGGAATAGGAATAAGCGATCTGAGTTCCCAGGAGCGCCGATAACTCTGTGTGGTGTGCTCACCTAGATGTCCCGAGAACTGACTGCCAATGACGAGAGGAGGTGATTTTTGCCAAGTTGCTTTTGCTGCCTGGATCTGTTTCTTCATCACTCAAATGACAGGATCATCCTGTCAGGTTGGTTTCTTGAGTTCTCCTCTACCTCTGATCTGCTGTAATTACTCTTTTTCTTACAGCCACTTCTTTCACTGCAGAAAGAATTAACAGGGCAAGATATGTGTAGATCTGGGTCCTCTGGACAACCGCCAAATTCCATTCCCTTATGAATTGCTCCTTTAGCATATTACAGATGATGCACACACCTGACCATATTTGCCTTCTCTAGTCAATAAAAATATATTCAGACTTCAAGGGCTAAAAATCCAGCATTCCGTAGATTAATTTCTTGAATTTAGAGTGTTATTTTTAGAAAATAAGACAGAAGATTAAAATAAAGAATGGTATAACTTATAATTGTACATGCCTCCTAAAACAGACACTAGTTATATTGCGTAAAATTTGCTTTGTCTATTTTTCTAGTGTAAAAAGCCATATATTATGAATAAAGTTAAAGTATGTTTTGCTTTATCTATAGTTCCATCCCATTCCAGGCAACTTCTCTTTCATCCCTGGGTAACTATGTTTATAAATTTGATGGGTATTGTTCTAGTCTGTTGAAAAATATAGATGGATATATCTACGGACTGATAGAAAGATGGATAGAGTCATGAATGAATAAAGATTCCTGATACATAGACAGGTAAATAGATAGGCAACACCCACTTACATGAGTTCATTTATAGTATTATACATGGTTTTAAATTTGCAAATATGCGTATTTTATGTATTATTCTTCAAATTGCTATTTCTCTCAAAACTTGTTTTTGAGATGACATATGTTGTAAACCTTAATTCATTCCTTTTAGCTGATGTCAAGTATTGTGCAAAGTATCACATTTCATTTTTTCATTCTTTCAGTATTAGATTTTGGTCAGTTTTAGTGTCTTGCTATTATTAACAATGTTGCCATAAATATTCTTCGACAGATCTTCTATTATACATGTTAGAGAATTTCTGTGGGATATAAACTGTGAAATACAACTGCTACTCAAAGAGTTTGCACATTATCAATTTTACTAAGCATTGTCAAATCGCTTTCCAAAGTGTTAACTCACTTTGTGATTCCATTTTCCCACGTCTTTGCCAACACTTGCTACCCTTAAACTTTATTTTTACTTCTCTGATGGGTGTGGAATGGTATGTCATATTTGTGTATTTCATTTTTGTTTGTGTCATGTTTGCAATTCCTAGATCGGCGAGGTTGATAAAATTTTCATATATTTAATGGCGATTCAGGGTTCCTCTTCTATGAATGACATATTTATAATCCTTGTTTTTTCATTCAAGTTATTTTATTTTATTTAATGATTTTTATGGAATATTTCTATATCTGGTAATTCACTTGTTATGTATGTTACAAAGTCATTTAGAGTCAACAATTTAATCATTTAGATTAAAATCAATCTCTACAGAAACATAAAGGAACTGTTACTTTGCTCTTTCTTGATTGCTAGTTTCTTCAAAGGATCACATTATGATATTCAGACACACACTATTTTCCTTTCCTAAACTGGTCTCCTGCCTCTTCATGTCCACAATGTCCTAGACATTGCCAAGATTTGGATTGCTGGGAGTCCCAGAATCTAAAATGTACCATTAGGCCTTTAAACAGTCTCATTTCTTCCTTGATTCCACGAAGTGTTATGTTCAGTATTGACTGATCATAAACATATTTGCCAGCACTTCGATGGGTTCCCATTCCAGCAAAAATTAGAGAAGGGAGATTTTATGTAGATAGCCACTACCTCTAATTTAGTCCTTCTAATGTGGTTGGATGGGTAGGATCACAGTCTTGACATAAAGTGAAGTGAAGGAAGAGGGCCATACAGAGGGAAACTAACTTATTAAACTAATACAATAATATTAGAATTTTGTTATTATTCATTAATGTCATGCTTATAAAAACTCTTTAGTGGAGGCATTATCATCCCTACGTTACAATATACTGCATTTCCGAGAAACAGTCTCTGTGACCATGGTCACAGCAGAGCCAGATTTTGATTCCATTCCATAAGACTCACTAACATGCTCTTGCCATTATACCTGCTTCAGACTGAACTGGAAGTTTGAAATCTGAACTGTGTAGCACAGTAGAAATAGTAAAAGTAGGCATTGTCAACATAAATGTGAGGTTTAGTGCTTTATGACTTTAAAAAAAGTTTTTTTTAACCTTTACAATATATTTTACTTAATCTGAATTCATAATCACAGCAAATATGATATATAGGTGAACATATATCCAAGTTTGTCTGAAATATATGCCTATTGTTTCGAGTCCTATTCGGTTCAACATTTGTCTTAGGTTTTTCATTTTTCAGTAATGCAATATTAATAATAGTTGCATTAAAATTTTACTTTCAGCACCTGCCATGATCTTGTACAATAACAGATGAAACTCATGTGCACTGAACACAATTCTAACTTTAACACATGGCTATCAGATTACCAGTCTTTTTTCACTCTTTTTCCAGATAATATAACATCTCTCTTTCAAGAGCAGAATGCATATCTTCTGCTAAAATAAAATAATTATGATAGGACATCTGGGAAAGTGTTACATTTTTCAGGTCTAGAGTGAGAGTGGGAGAAGTGTTTGATCAGCTGCCCCCTGCTGGCCACTTGGAACACCAGCCATTTATGACAGGATGTGCGCAGTGACCTTTGATGGAACCCATGAGATCTTCAGTTAGTGGAGTCAGTATGAAATTACAGGTTGATGTGTATTTGAGAAAATGTACAAGAAACAGTTACTGTATTGTCTTATAAACAGCTGTGGAATAGTCTTAACATTCCTGCTAAGTGGTTTTGATATTTATTGAATGTCGTAAATCTATAGATACTTACCTAATTTGTTGTTTGGTGGTATCCTATTTTATTTCATTATTGTAATAAACCCTTTTGGCAGCAATAAGGTAAGCAATTAAAAAATTACTTCCAAGATTTCTATTTCTCAAAAATTTGGTAAATGTTTAACTTGAATAAAATATTGGTTTGATATTACTTACCATCTACTATCAGGAAAGGGAAGCTAGAGAAGATGAATCTGCAGAAGACACATCAGTATTTATTTTAAAAATGTTATGCGTTTAAAGGGAACCACAAATGACAGATATGCTCAGCTTCAGAAAGGACATTAGTGTAATGTACCATAAAATATGACTTTTCATTTAGATCTACCGACTTTTCCTAAGTGAATCCAAGTTTTCTTAAGCAGATGGGAAAGGTGAAGGAAGAGATGACAGTGTTGATCCCATTAGCAGAACTTTACAGTTAAATGATGCAAGTAGCATATCAATGTCGTCAGTAGAAAACCTGTTAATTCCAGTAACGGATCTAATTTTATCATACAATTCACAGGATTAAAGGAGAGTTGTACAAATTCATTTCCTTGAAATATATAACGGTAGTGTGAATTCTATTAGAATACTCAACATTGGAGCTAAACTATTTAGTTTCGGCAATGGTAAAAAATATGAAAAACTAATTTATTAGAATACAGTATTGTGGTAAAAACAATGGTCTTACTGGAAAAACAAAACAAAACACAAAACTATTGACCAGAAACATACTTGGAATTTCTTGTGGCACACAAATTAATGATCGTGTTGAAATATAGTCAAAATTTATGACTACCTGATGTACAGACATAAAAAAAAATTAATTTGTGTATGTATATAATTAAGCTTGTGTTGCATTAAAAAGCATTTCAGTATGAGTTTGTGCTTTCTCCTTTTTGCCCATCATCAGCTGGGTTTTAGCAATGTTTTAAGATTTCAAGAATTACTTTGAAAATTCAACTTAAGTGTTGAATGGTTGAGTGGTACTGGACTTGTCTTGAAAACAATATCTTTAAATTTTGGTTGCATTCTGTTAAAAATCAATTGAAAATCTTTAACCAAATTATTCAAGAAATGGAAAAAATAGAAACTTTCAGCTTCCTAAGATTCAATGAATTGCAACTATTCACAATAAAACTTGCAAACTGGGAAACATTGAAATTACTCTCACAAAAGTAACTGGGCATTTGAGCAAATTAATTGTGAGAGGTCAAATAGAATGCAGGATTTAATATTAAAATTCTATTGTTAATTTTATAATATTTCAACTTTAGAAGGCATATATTCAGGGAATTCTTACTTTTAATTGTAATCATTTATTTTCTGTTTCTGACAAGGAATGGAATTGAGAATACCCATAACTTCTATCATCTAAATCTAGTGAAACAAAAAAATTAAAAGAAACCTAGTGAAATATTCAAAACAATCCCTGAGTCACATTTTTGATACGAATTGTCATATAAAAACATTTGTTGAAGCCAGTGTTCTGAATATATGCAAAGGGACAACAGAAGCAGAGTAGAAAGGAGATATAAAATGTTTTGGAATCATGTTTGTGACTCACTATATCAAGCTTCTTTAAAGTGCTTACTCCTATTTCAGATAGGTGAGACTCTCCATTTCCTTATCTTTTTTTTTTTTTTTTAAGATTTTATTTATTTATTTGACAGAGAGAGTGCAGGAGCAGCAGAGAAGAGTCAGAGTGAGAGGGAGACCAGATTCCCCACTGAGCAGGGAGCTCAACACAGGGCTCCATCCCAGATCACGAGTATTAAATATCTCATGTAATTTATTGAATCCTATAGTGAAAGTGAAAAATGGAATGGTAGGCTGGGCACAGAATGGTTGTGAGTGGATCAGTTGTTGACCCTCATGATGGTGTGGCTGACCGGGAGCTGTGGCCTTTGTCCTGCCCAGTATCATAAGGGGGCACCCTACTGCATATCATCAGCACATGAAAAGATCAAAATTCAAAATTTTGGTTTTTACTGGATGCATATCGCTTTCACACCATCATAAAGTTGATAAATTGGAAGTTGAACCATCATAAGTCAGGGGACGTCTCAACTTTTACTAGTTGCCTAAACTATAACCATTAGAATTGATTTCTGTTTCACTCCTCAATCACCAAATCCTCAGAATCTGCCCCTTAGGTGTCTCCCAATTCCCTAATCTCCAGATAATCCTAACCACTACCTTCCCGGTTTCAGTTTCTGTCATGTTCTGATTCACTTTAACAAACATTTTACCAATACATTGTCCACACATCTTTAGAATTCTCTGAAGCAAATTTGAAATGTTATAGGTTTGCTTAAAAAACAACAACAAAACAAAACAACAACAAAACCTCTTTAGTTTCCCACATGCTTCAGGATGAAATCTAACATTCTTGATATGTTTATGAAGACCCTTACATTCTTAGTCCCTGCATGTTTTTCAAGGAAAAGTTTTCAATATGCTCCTCCCCGTCCAACATGCCCCCATCCTCCAAGCATAGTCTCTATCCCAGTGCCACAGATTACTTTTCATTATCAACCAAATTCATTGTTTGAAATATAAATGCTTTTATGCGTCTTCACACCTTTCTGGAAATCTATTTTTCCAACTCGTTCATTTGAATATTTTAAAGGCACAGTGCAATATTATTGGCTTGGTAAAGTTGCTTTTTGTTTGTTTAATTTGGATAGCAGGGAGATCATTAGGAGAAGGAAGGGAAAAATGAAGGGGGGTTACAGAGGGGGAGATGAACCATGAGAGACTATGGACTCTGGGAAATAAACTGAGGGTTTCAGAGGAGAGGGCAGTGGGGGATGGGCTAGCCCGGTGATGGGTATTAAGGAGGGCATGTATTGCATGGAGCACTGGGTGTTATATGCAAGCAATGAATCATGGAACACTACATCAAAAACTAATGGTGTACTGTATGGTGACTAACATATCATAATAAAAAAAACAATAATAATTTAGATAAACTCTCAATCTGAATTTCTATAGTATTTTGTACATATCATTAGAGCATCACTCAACACTGATTTAATATTTTGTTTACTCCAATGAAAGTCAGTTTACTCCAATGAAAGATATGATCCTTAAGTGTCCATGGTTTAACTTACCAATGTATCCCCACTATCTGATCAAACAGATGCAGAGGAGATCCTTATTGGCTACTTGAGGAAAGGGAGTTTAAATAATTGAACATCCTTTGGGTAAATTATTTATATTTTATTAAAATTCTCTTCTTTTGAAATACTTATGTTGTTTTTCCCCTTACATAATCTTGTCTGTTTTGTCTCTGTAAACTGCAAATTGTCCTCAAAACATAATGTTTCTCAAAACCATATAACCTACAGAATAACCATTTCCATATTTTACAAATACTCATGCATACTTTGCTATAGTGGAATTAGCCTGGGACCAAGCACCATACTGAAAGCATCTATTAATATAGATAACTCAATTTTACAAAATGGACTATGGTGTATTTACTAACGTACTACAGAGTGACATCAAGGTAATTAAAATGAAATCTTTTAAAATAAATTAAGTGCAGCCAGGGCTGCACTATTCTTGCTTCTATATAATTTCTTCTCATTTATTAGTCAACCAGAAAATATGGCAATCATCCATGGCTGCTGTAACAAATTACTACAAACTTAGTAGCTTAAAGCAACACAGATAATGATTATCTTACAGTTCTGGAGGTCAGAAATCCAAAATGGGTCTCAGGTTTACATTAAAGTATCAGTAGAGCTGTGTTCCTCCTGGAGGGTCTAGGGGGGTAATCCATTTCCATGCCTTTTCCAGCTTCTAGAAATCACCCACATTCCTTGACTCATTGCCTCCTTCCTCTGTCTTCAAAGCCAGCAACGTCTGGCTGCGTTCTTCTCACACTGCATTGCTCTGGTTCTCTTTTCTGCCTCCCTCTTCCACTTTTAAGGACTCGTGATTACAATGGGCCCATCCATATAATGCAAAATAATAATAATAATAAATAAATAACATAATAAATCTATTTTAAGGTCAGCTGATTAGCAACCTTAATTCCATGTGCAAACTTAATTCTCTTGGCCAGCTAGCCTAACTATTGCAGGTTCTAGATATTAGGATGTGAACATCATTCAGGCGACCATTCTTCTTCCTACTACAACGGAAATATGCAGGAGCAACATGGTTTTGGCCAATCTGAAATCAGGATAAATCTTCCATAAGAATCTTCACAGAAGAACTGAATTCTACAGCTGAATTGGGCATGGCATAATTGACCAGATTGCATGTATCAAGACTAGACTTACATGATGGAAAGTTTAAAGCTCTTTTTCCTCCCTGCCTTCCTTTCTCTCTCTTTTTAAAAATATCTACTTCCCGAAATGTTTTATAAATGTCTATGATATACTAGCCCCTGGCAGTGCTGGAGATAAAATAACAAGACAACAAAATTCCCAAGATTGAAGAACTCACAGTGTAATGTACAAATTGACAATCAATTAATTACAATAAAGCGTGACAAGCGAACTGTCAGAAGTACACAAACAAGGGGTGCCTGGGTGGCACAGCGGTTAAGCATCTGCCTTCGGCTCAGGGCGTGATCCCGGCGTTATGGGATCGAGCCCCACATCAGGCTCCTCCACTATGAGCCTGCTTCTTCCTCTCCCACTCCCCTGCTTGTGTTCCCTCTCTCGCTGGCTGTCTCTATCTCTGTCGAATAAATAAAAATAAAATCTTTAAAAAAAAAAAAAGTTCGTAAATAATGTTGAGGCAGAGGTTTTTTTGAAGCTTATCTTATGGAGTATCTGTCTTAGAAATTACTCCATATAAAGAATTTCAAGTCATATATATTAAGAAATGTTCTACTGTAACCTTCTCCACCCCCTACCCAAATTCTTGACCCGTCACTTTAGAGGTTTACAGTGCACATCAGCTTATTACAAACTCTAAGAATCCCTACAATGAGAACATTTGTTTGCTAGCTTAATCCTTCACAAGCTTATTTGTCTAAGAAAATTCTTTTTTTTTTTTTGTCCATTTTCCATAGAGGGCCTACTTGCTTCCCAACAAATCTGTAAAACATATTACCAGAAACACTCTTTTCTCTAGACAAGAAAATTATCAAGTTTACCTGAGGTCATTCAGACATTGTGACAATCTACTAGAAAATGGAAATAATTAAGCTGGACTTATGCTGCAGTAGGTGGTATCCAAAGAAGAGCCATATAACTCCCCATCCCACCACACTGCCTCTTAAATGTTCATGTCACTCCTCACATACTCCTCAAATGAAGAAGAGAGTTTATTTCCCCCACCTGTGAATCTGAGTTGGTCTTGTGTGTCTTTGAGCAAGAGAATGGAGCAGTGTTGACGGAAGCCTTCAGAGGACATGCAGCTTTCACTTCTTCCCCCTGGAAACTGGCCACCATGCCATATGGACAGAGAAGCCCATACCATATGGAGGGGAAGTAAGATCCCTTTGTGAATGGCTCCAACTGAATACTCAGTTGACAGTGAGAATTGATTGATGCATCAGATATATGACTCAAGTGGACCTTCCTGCGAGCCCCCAGCTCTTTGAATTGCGGGACTGACACTATGTTAAGCAGAGATACGTTATGTCTGCCAAGTGTGATGGTGAATTAAACCAAAGGGAAGAATTAGGCTAAAAAATGGAAATGGATAGAATCCTACAGAATCCTAGATTCAACTCTGTTCTCTCTAGTTAGATGATAAGTGATTTTTTTTTCCCCTTTAAACTGGTTTGAGTTGAGTTTCTGTCACAACTACTTGTAAGTTTTTATAAGTGCACATAATATGATTGGCTGGATTTTTTCTAGATAGCTCTGGCTTTAGTATGGAGGAAAAGGCAGAACAAGGGCAGAAGCTGCATGCAAGAGATAATGAGAACTGTCCTATCCATGATGCAGAAGTGAGGAGTTCATTTTTTAATCTTTCCTTCACAGTGAAGAGCTAAAGACAGCAAAAGAGAGAATAAGAACTCATTTGAATTGTTAAGTATATAATAATTCACATTTTAATCATTTTATTCACTCAACAAATACTGATCTCTAACTGTTTGACTATGGATTCTCAACCCTTCTGCTTATTAAAGTATATTTCTGGGTTAAGCCTATTAGTATTTTTTTAAAGATCACTAGGGAAATTTTTTTTGCAGCTAAAAATGCACCTTGATAAGCCTAAAAATTATATAATAACTTCTAAGTTCATTAAAACACTGATTCTTTAGCTCCATCACCTAGACATTCTTATTCTATAAGATGGGAGCAAGGTACAGACTCAGTATTTTCCCAAACACAATATAATAACTTCTAGCTACCAGCACTTCCCAGTCCCTGCATCATTCTTAAGCACAGATATTGGTAAATCATCAATTTCAGATCAGTCATCTCACGAGATCTTATCCTCATTCTGAGGATGAACCAACAAGGCAGTGGAATGGCTCATGGGAATTTTTATGCCCATTAACCTGCTTTCTTTTAAATTAGTCTACTTTAAGCACAGGCATAGAGGCACCCCTTCCCAGACCCTTAACAATTCAGATACCAACCAGAATAGAAGCCCTTCTTTCAGTGAATTAACTGGGTCCCAGCAGCTTATTTTGTTTGTGCCAAGAACTCCCACACTGAGAGAGTGCCTAGTTTGAAAAGAAAAAAAAAAAAAAATTCACAGCAAGATGAACAGTGTGACTGAAGCAGAATCAAAGAACAAGAAAAATCAAGAAATTAGATCAAAGATTCAGAGGAGGGCCAGATTGTGTAGTGCCTCACAGGTGATAAAAACTTTATCTTTACTCTGAAAGCCATGAGACACCGTTGAAGGACTTTCTTTACAAACATAACTTCATCTTATTTTTAATAGGATCATTCCAGCTGTTCTGTTTAGAAGACTAAATAAGGCAAAGAATCAAATACAGAGACCAGTTAGAAGGCAATAACAAAAATTTGAACAAGAAGATGATGGTGAGTTTGTCTAAAGTGATAACAAGAGGCATGATTTGAATTGGTTAGATTCTGGAAATGTTTTAAAAGTAATGTCAGCTGACTGTGCTAATTGACCGAAGGTGTGGCATGACAGTATAAGAGACAAGAGTTTTGTATGTCCTCAAAGTATGAGAACCATGTAACTGAGGGGATGATTCTATAGTTAATAGGGAAGACTGTAAGAAGAGAAGGTAGTTGTTGTTTTTTTTTTAATTTTATTTAATTTAAATTCAATTAATTAACATATAGTGTATTATTAGTTTCAGAGGTAGAGTTCAGTGATTCATTAGTTGCATATAATACCCAATGCTCATTACTTCAAGTGCCCTCCTTAATGTTCATCATCTAGTTACCCCATCCCGCAACAACTTCCCCTCCCCTCCAGCAACCCTCAGTTTGTTTCCTATGATTAAGAGTCTCTTACGATTTCATCTTGTTTTATTTTTTCCTCCCTTCCCCTATGTTCCTCTGTTTTGTTTCTTAAATTCCACAGATGAGTGAGATCATATGATAATTGTCTTTCTCTGATTGACTTATTTCACTTAGCATAATACCCTCTAGTTCTATCCATGTCTTTGCAAATGGCAAGATTTCATTTTTTTGATGGCTGGGTAGTATTTCAGTGTGTGTGTGTGTGTGTGTGTGTGTGTGTGTGTGTGTGTGTGTGTGTGTATAACCACATTTTCTTTATCCATTCATCTGTCAATGGACATCTAGGCTCTTTCCATAGTTGGCTATTGTGGACATTGCTGCTATAAACATCGGGTGCAGGTGCCCCTTCGGATCACTACATTTGTATCTTTGGGGTAAATACCTAGTAGTGCAATCGCTGGGTCATAGGGGAGCTAGAAGAGAAGGTTTTGAGTTGAGAGATCAGAAGCTCAGTTTTCAGTTTGAGATTTCTATTAGAAATACAAGTAAATATATTGAATTTTGAGTCAGATATATGTCCAAGAGTTCAGGGGTCACTTTTGGGCTTGGAGTATAAAACTTGTAGTGATAAGCATAGTATTTAGGGGATGGGTTTGGATGAAATCACCAGGGAATAGATGGTCACCAATTCCATAGATGGAATTCAGGAGAGGTTTAAAGACCAAGTCTATGGGCAGTCCCACATTAGCTCAGAGAGAGGAAGAGGAACCAGCAAACAAGACTGAGAAGATTGCCTCCAATAAAACAAGAAACTACTCAAGTGTAGTGCTCTGAAAATCAAGTGAAGAAGCTGTCATGGAGGAAAGAATGGGCACCATAACCTAATTGCTGGTGACATGTCAAGTACAGATGATGAGTGAGTTTTGTCCATGTGTTTAGGAATATATTTGTCAGTGGTTGCCTTAATGAGAGCCACTTTAGAAGAGTGCTCAGGGCTACAGCCTGGCTGAAGTGGATTCAATAAAGAATGACAAGAGAAAAGCTACAGACAATGGGTAGAAAACTCTTCTGAGGAATTTTTCTGTAAAAGTAGGAAAATGGGCATGTTATTAGAAGATAATATAAGGTCAAGAGAGGTGTATTAGTTTTTTTAATTGAGAAAATACACTTTTTCATGTGAACTTAGAAAATGAGAAAGAGAAAAAAAATGGATGGTAGGAGAAGAAAGAGTGAATAGCTTAAAGGATATTGACCCCCTGAGAGCTAAGAAACAAATGAAGTGAATTATACTGTGCTGGTTAAACTTATGTGTCAATTTTCCTGGGCTATGAGATGCCCAGATAGCTGGTAAAACACGATTTCTGGGTGTCTGTGAGGGTGTCTCCAGAAGAGATTAGAATTTGAATGAGTAGACTGAGAGAGAAGATCACCCTCACCAGGGTGGTGGGCATCCTTCAATCCACTGAGGGCCTGAATAGAACAAAACAGTGAGGAAGGGTAAACATCCATCTTCTTCTACCCTCAGAGACATAGGTGCACCTAGTTTTCAGGCCTCTGGGTTTGGACTGGAACTACATCACTGGCTTTCCTTGGCCTCCAGTTTATAGACAGCAAATCATGGGACTCCTCAGCCTCCATAATTGTGTGCGCCAGTCCCTCAGAGTAAAGCTCTTTCTATACATCTCTCTGCATCCTATTGTTCTGTGTCTCTGTAGAACCCTGATTAATGCAGTATAAAGCTGAAAAATGGAGATTTGTACAGGTTAGGAAGGCCAATGAAAGCTTTCCTGCGGATACTTCTTGAGGTTAAATGCTTGAATTAGAGGGAAGGAGGTTAGGAGGGAAGGGCTGTCCAGACATAAGGAGCAACCTGTGCAGCCTTGTAGTGAGAGTAAATATTGCTGCATGTGGCCTACAACAGCCAGTGTGGCTGAAACGTAAAGAGGAAACCCAATTATAAATATGGGCTAGAGATGTTTCAGACTTTTTAAGGAAATTTAATTTTTTTTTAAAAGCACTAGAAAATCTTTGAAGACTTTCAGGGGCCATGGAAAACAGAGATTGAAAGTATCGGATTTATGTTTTTATAAGAAAACCTGGTGGAATTAGAAAGTGGATTAAAGGAACACCAATAATTATGGATCATGAATTTTTTAGACCAGGTTTCTCCACTTGATCATACTCCATTTTGAATTGTTCCTTACCCCATGTTCTTAAATCTTGCCTTCTCAAGTAGATTTTCATCTATCCCAGGGTAGGCCATTTACATTTTATTTCTTTCTTCTTCATACAGCCACCAGTGAAGTCTTCAAACAATGCTCAGATTCAATCTTAGCACACTGGTGCTTAAAATAAAGTTCATGACATTTAGGAGATGAACAAGGCCTTTTACGATCTAATCTGATATTAAGTTTACAGTTTTATCTTTTACCTTTCCATCTCTGTACATTGCATTACCATTAATTAAACTTATCATTCCTGAGGTACGCCATGATCTTTCACATTTTTGTATATTTTACTATTTGTTCTTTCTTATTTTTGTTATCTGAGAGCCCACCATTATGACTAGCACATCGTAGGGTTTTAACAAATACTGTTTTAAATACTTTGAGTTTGTTGTTTTCTTTTTTTAAATAAGTCCTCATTCAACAGTGGGCACAGAATATTTTAATGATGACAACAGAAGAAAGTTAGAGACCACAGAAACATAAGGAAAACCTGTGAAAGTCTCTGTAAAGTTGTGGCAAACTGAAAGAAGATATAGTTTTCTCAGAGTAAAAAATACCATGTCTTCTAAATGACTGGCAAATTACACACATAAAATAGTATGGATTTTGTGCTCTTATTTAACACTCAGATAATATTTGTGAAAATACATATTTGCTCAGCTGATAAAGGATATAGTTGCACTCACTATATGGCAAAATGGCAAGAGGGAATGTTAATATTAGCATTCAAGATATCTCCCCAGACCCAGCAATTTCCCAAGGAGACCCAATTAGGCTCTGACCTTGATGACCGCAACCTGCACAAAGTGGATTTTACTCGGTCTGGGAAACTCACCATGGATATTCTTTATAACCATGATTTTATAGGTGTTTATTGCTTGATGTCACAAGGAAAATCTGCCAGCCAATGTCTAGGGCCATCTGTTCCTTCTTCATTCCTCAGCTACAAAAAAAAAAAGAAAGAAAAAAATTGTCACAATACTTAGATAAATCCATGAATAGAAAGTTCATAGAAGATTCACCTTTTGAGTATTTCCATTGAATGAAACATTAATGAATATTAGCTGAATAAATAATGTATAATCAGATGTCTACTTTCTATAGTATGATTCAGAGATAGTCCATTGATGATCCATTTCCCAAACAGACCATATGTACCTACTAGATTTAAGGCTCTGGGACAAACGGAGATAAATGAGGTACTTTAGGTACTAATGGGATGAGCTCTAAGTGCTTTTTTGTTTTGTTTTGGGTTTTTTTGGTATTTTCAGGAAGCAGTGACTCCAAATATACCCCTCAAAAAATAAAGTTCAAAGTTAAGCCATATTGATAGAGTATTATCTTTGATATGATGCAATGAAAATGGCCCTCTGGCTCTGTGGTCTTCCTTCTAAAAACACATAAACCCAGTTTAATGAGATAAAATATCAGACAAATCCCAATTCGGACAGTTTACAAAATACCTGACCAGTACAAGGGAAGTCTGAGAAACTATCACAGCTTTAAAAAGGGCCTAAGAAGATATGACAATTAAATATACTGAATGGTATGCTGGAACAGAAAAATAATTTTTTGGAAAAGACTAAGGAAATCTGAATAAAGTATGACTTCAGTTAATGACGCTGTCTCAATATTAGTTCATTGACTGTAACAAATGCACTATATAAGATGATAATAAGAAGGGAAACTGAATACAGCTTACGGAAACTTTGTGTTATCTTTGCAATTTTTCTCTAAATCTAGAACTGTTCTAAAATTAAAGGTTACTTAAAATAAAATCAAACGGGATACCTAAATTCGAATTTCAGATAAACAACAAATGTTTTTAGTCTGAGTACGGCCCATGCAACATTTAGAGCACACTTAGATGAAAACAAATTTGCTTTTTATCTAAATTTCAAATTTAACTGGGTGGCCTGTATTTTATCTGGCAATCCTATATCTGGAGTAGATGCTTCTCAAAATAATGTCTGCCTTCCTCAAGTTCCTCTTTCAAGATCTCTCATTGCCTCTAGAACCAAAACTGGAGTCAGTCTTAATACAACCTAAGCCAGGAAATGTGAACTTTGCTCCAGGTAGAAACTGCCCACTACTAAAGGACTTATAGGACCTGACTGATGTCTACCAGAATGAACCAAGGTCAAGTATTGGGGGTGTTGTGGGGAGGGTTGGATCATGGATAGCGGAGCATTTGTTGAAACAATTTAAATCAATTCGGATTTAGTATTTAGTGTTATGTCAAGAACAACTAGAGCTGTTTTTAATGTTTCCTAGAATAGTTCTTTTAAAGTTGAATATGACAATGTTTTATAGTCAGTAAGGTGGAAGTACCAACACTTTAGTAAGGAAGTACGGAAGAGGGCCAGAAGTTCAAGAAGGTGAGGCTGTTAGAAATGATTTTTTTTTTTTTAAATAAGACTTGAGAGCCTACCAATTGAACATGTTCCCCAGGGGATGCCTGGTGCATCCAAAGTACTCAGGGATTTTGTTAAAATGCAAATTCTGATTCTATATATCTGAGCTGGGGCATGAGATTGTGCTGCGGGTATGAGAACCACACTTGTAGTATCAAGGATCTAACAGACACTTCCTTTATTAAGTCTTCAACAAATATGGTGGTGCATGGGGCACCAGCATGTTTGGGAAGCTGAAAGCTGGCATTCATAGTAAGAGATGCTGGCATGTAACTGCTGTCACTAATATAATGGAGACGATCTGATCCCAAGATGACAGACGAGCTGACAACACTTAATGGACAACAAACAACAGTGAAAATAAGGTTACCTCGACCTGTGGGAAATGAGGATGATAGCGAAAAGATAAGGATGTTCCTATGAACAAGGTAGGTTGGCACTCAACTATGGCGTTGCTGGATTTGTATAATCACAGAACAGAAAAAAAGAAGGAAAGAAGGAAAGAGAGAGGGTGGAGGAGAGAGGAAGGAGGGAAAGAAGGGAAAAGAGGAATGAAAGAACAAAGGAAGCAAGCAAGCAAGCCAAGAAAAAATGTTTAAGCATGTATAAAGATACACATGTGAATATATATATGTATGACCACAAAAATGAAATTCTGTACTTCTCTTCTTTGCTCCCAATTTATCTTCCTTCAATAGAAAGTTATATTGGCATCACTCTTGAATGTGGCACTAATTTATTTCTAAACAACTTCTAAAGAACTTACAGGTTGAAATGTTTCTTTTTTTATGTGGGTATTTATTTCTACCCGTTCTTGGACTTCCTCCTTCTTTCTCTGTCTTGTCTTGCTTATGCTAAATACTCAAATACAAAATAGTTTTAAGTTTTCTGAGTTTTCCTAATTTCTACAGATAATTTCTAGCAATGAGTTTAAATCATTCATGAAATAATATGTGATTTTTAAAAAATAAAGTGGATTCCTGACATATGTGAGCTGCTTTTTTTGGTCACTCCCCACTCTCCTTTTATAGAAATATAACATACATAATAGAAAGGATAGCTATCCTGAGTATGCAGCACAGTGGATTTTCACAAACAGAACACATTCATGTAATCAGAACCTGAATCAAGAAACAGAGAATCAACTGCATCCCAAGAGTCACCCTCAGGCCCCCTCTCTGTCACTAACCACACAAGAGTAACTGCTATCCTGCTTCAACACCATAGAATAACATTCCCATTTTTAAATTTCACGTGAATGGAATTATCTGGTATGTACTATTTTTGTGTCTGACTTCTTTTGCCCAAGATGGCGTTTATGAGATTCATCCATGTTGCTTTATGGGGTTGCGGTTCATTTATTGTCATTACTCTGTAATGTTTCATGGTATTCATCCTTTCTGTGATTGATGGTTTGTTTCCATTACCAATCTATTACAAATAACGCTGCTTTGAACATACTTGTATAATACTTTTTGTGAACGTAAGCATGTAGTTCCGTTGAGTGGACACTAGGGAATGGAGTTGCTGGGTCCTCCGTTATGAGCCAGTTTCGTTTTAGTATATACTGACCAAGTGTTTTTTAAAGTGGCTATCTCAATGTGTACTCTCACCAGAAAAGTATGAACATCCCATTTGTTTCACATCCTCACTTAAGACTTGTAATTATAAAACTTTTTTATTCGTTTCAGTCATTCTGGTGGTTTTAATTTGCATTTCCATGATGGCATATAACATAAAGCACATTTTCCTAAGTTTATTGGCCATTTGGATTTTTAAAAATGAAATGTCTATTCAAACTTTTTTGCACTGTTGGTGAGAATGCAAAATGGTGCAGCTGCTATGGAAAACAGTGTGAATGTTCCTCAAAAAATTAAAAATAGAACTACCACATGGCCTAGCAATCCCACTTCTGGGTATTTACCAAAAATAATTGAAATTAAATATTAGCACTCCCGTATTCATTGCAGCACTATTAACAATGGCCCAAACATGGAAACAACCTTAACGTCCATCTACAGATACAATGGTATACCACTCAGCCTTTAAAATTCTGTAAAATTTGAAAAAATGAATGAATCTTAAGGACACGGTGTTAAGTGAAATAAGCCAGTCACAGAAAGATAAATGCTGCTCTATTTCACCTTCATGAAGTATCTAAGATAGTCAAATTCAGAAAGTCAGAGTGGAATGGTGGTTGCCACGGCTAAGGGAAAGGATAGTGGGGAGTTCCTAACCAGTGAGCATTGTTTCAGTTAAGCAAGATGAGTAAACTCCTCTTGCACCTATACCAACAATGTTGTGTTGTGTGCCTAAAAATTTGTTAAGAGGGTGGATCTTTCTATTGATTTCTCTTTTTCTTATTTATTTATAATGTTCTTTATACATATCACAATATTATTCTTTTGATAGACATGTGTATTAGAAATATTTTCTCCCATATGAATTTGCTTTTCACACCCTTACTCATATCCTCAAATTAATCTCAATTTTAATGTTTATACCAAATTCTATATCAAGTTTTCTCTTACAATAAATAATTTCTGTTCTTGTTTCTGAAATCTTTGGTTACCTTAAGGCAATACAGATACTTTCAACCTTTTTTTTCTCAGAGTTGTATTGTTTTTCTTATAAATTTACATCTTCAAATCATCTAGAATTGATTCTCATATACACTAAGAAACAGGATAAGATTTATTATTTTTCTCTCTGAATATCTAGTCAATCCTACATTGTTTATCAAAAAGACCACCCTTTTCCCACTAAATTATAGTGTTTCCTCTGTAAGAATTAAGTAACCATGCATGTGGAGGTCTATTTCTGGATTTTCTCTATACTTCAACTGGTCAATGCATCTACCTTTATGCCAGTTCCACATCATTTTAATTTCTATAGTGTTATGTTATGTATATGTTATGTATAACAGGCCTCAATATGACAGTCATCTAACCTGTTTGTCATTCTTCAATAGTGTCATAGTTATTCTGTGTTCTTTTCATTTCTGTGGAAGTTTTAGATTTAGTTTCTTAATTTTTACAAAATGCACTTGCACATACATGCAGGTGCACACATACACATAAAACCCTACTGGTCATTTTATTCGAAATGTACTTAACCTACAGACCAGCTGGAGAAAAATTATATCTATAAAATATTGAATCCTCTAATCCATGTATATGGAATATCTTTCCATTTTTAACTTCACTGCGGTATAATGTCATACAATAACCTGCTTCCATTTGAAGTGTACAACTTGCTAAATTTGACAGATATATGTACCCATGAAGCCACCGCCACAATCAAGATGTATAAAATCACTGTGTCCTTCTAAACATCCTCACATCTCCTTGCCATCCATTCCTGCTTCTGCTCCCAGCCTTAGGCAGTAACTGATTTGTTTCTCATCACTAGAAATTATTGTGAATTTATCACAATTTTAAATAAATGGAATCATACCATATGTATTCCTTTGCACGCAACTACTCTCACTCAGGGTAGTGATTCTGAGATTCATCCATGTTATAGGTATCAATAGTTACTTCCCTTATACTGATGTGCATTACTCCATTGTATGGATATAACTGAATTTACTTATGCATTCACCTGTTAATAAGAACCTGGTTGTTTCCAATTGGAGGATACCATGGACAAGTTGTTATAAATATTCATGCACAACTCTTTGAATGAACATACGTTCATTTCTTTTAAGTAAATACTTAGAAGTAGAATCTCTGGGCTCCTTTTTCAAGAAATCACCAAGAAGTTTTCCTAAGTGGTTATACTGCTTTACATTCCATTAGAGTGCAAGAGTTCTGTCTTGGTTCAGAAGCCCTCTAATACCTTTAAATAAACACTTTATATATTTGACCTGGCTCTCATGTTATTTATTGGTTACTGTACAATCTGCCCACTATATAAGCAATGGGAAATTTCACTTAATTGTCACAAAATATACTATTGTATTTACTATTATTCTATTTTTCACACTTGAGGAAACTCATGTATATAGAAGTTGAGCTGAGTGCCTAAATTTTTACAGCTAGTCAGAGGTGGAATTGGGATTTGAATTCATATGTTATTATTAGGGTTTGGTATCTCCCATTACACCACATCATTTCTTAAAACACAGTATTTAGTAACAATTAATGATCTAAGGATTCAATTTTGAGGGAGCGTTGTAATGTTACTTAATCTACCCCTACTCTGCTGTCAGGAAAAGTAGCATAGTACCTAAGAGATATTTCTGGGGTCACATCTTGGCTTGGCAGCTTATTAGACACATATATTTGCATAATTTTTTTAAGACTCAATTTACTCACATTTTAAATGGTTATAATGATAGGACTTTTCTTACAGGGCTGTTGTGACAATTCAATGTCATTAATACAGGTAAATGCTTATCATAGTTCCTTACACAAAGGAAATGCCAATAAGTATTACTGCTTTAATATCCTAATGTTAAGTAAGTAAATTAAATAAATAAATTAAATAAATTAAATAAATAAAAAGGACAATCAAAGCAAACAATAGTAAGAATAAGGGAAAAAATCTCTTGAAGAACTACTTTATAAAATGTTCAAGATTTTCAACTCTATTTTTTTTAAGATTTTCTTTCTTTCTTTTTTTTTTTTAATGTTTTTTTATTATATTACGTTAGTCACCATACAGTACATCCCTGGTTTCTGATGTAAAGTTCAATGATTCATTAGTTGCCTATAACACCCAGTGCACCATGCAATACATGCCCTCCTTACTACCCATCACCAGTCTATCCCATTCCCCCACCCCCTCCCCTCTGAAGCCCTCAGTTTGTTTCTCATAGTCCATAGTCTCTCCTGCTTCATTCCCCCTTCTGATTACCCCCCTTTTCTTTATCCCTTTCTTCCCCTACCAATCTTCCTAGTTCTTATGTTCCATAGATGAGAGAAATCATATAATTGTCTTTCTCTGCTTGACTTATTTCACTTAGCATTATCTCCTCCCGTGCCATCCATTTTGCAGCAAATGTTAAGAACTCGTTCTTTCTGATAGCTTAGTAATATTCCATTGTATATACGGACCACAACTTCTTAATCCAGTCATCTGTTGAAGGGCATCTCGGTTCCTTCCACGATTTAGCTATTGTGGACAATGCTGCTATGAACATTGGGGTGCATATGCCAGTTACAATGGCAAAAATTGACAAGGCAAGAAACAACAATTGCTGGAGAGGATGTGGAGAAAGGGGATCCCTCTTACATTGTTGGTGGGAACGCAATTTGGTACAGCCACTCTGGAAAACAGTGTGGAGGTCCCTTAAAAAGTTAAAAATTGAGCTACCCTATGACCCAGCCATTGCACTACTGGGTATTTACCCCAAAGATACAGACGTAGTGAAGAGAAGGGGCATATGCACCCTAATGTTCATATCAACTCTATTTTTAACATTTAATAACAAAGTATATAATTATAATCAGTTCAAGTCTCCTTTATAAAACCTAAAATTTAGCATGCACTCCCTGGAGAGTAAAAGCTGTAACTACTACATAAGCCTAGGTTAGCAATGGCCGTATCTTATCAAATGCAGAGATTAAATGCAAAATAAAGCCAGAGAGAAGAAAGCTGACCCAGGATAAATGCAGGACAAGATGTGATTGGCACTGTAAGAATACCTGAAACATACCTTACCTGAAATGTTTTGTTTCTGAAATAGTTTGAATTGGACTTCTGGTTGGGTTATACTCAGAAGAGATTCACCAATACACAGATTCGGTATTTTTGCTGTCCCCTCACCTCCTTTCCTGAGCTCCTTTTCCTCATTTTGGTTTAGTTATACAATCTTCCAGGGCTATCCCATTTTACTATGGATGTAGGAATCATCACTGATGAGTTATTAATAAGAAAAAAAATCAATGAAGAAAAAAAAATAAATACTAAATTTACTTTGTGGTAGAATTTCAGGGATCTATTTTCCAGGAGCAATGACAAATGTTGGGTACACCAGATCATACAAACACTCACTCACTGTGCTGGCAGGTCGCACCCCTGAATTTTCATTCTGTGACCACATGACTTTTCAGGATTCCGGTAAACTTTCTTAATGTATTGTTCATTATTGTTCGTTCAGAATGATTTTGATTAAGGAATATTTTAAATATACCCTTAAGGCATGTTCAATGGGAAATTAGAAAGGGAAAGTTTCACCTCTGTTTGATGTAGAAGCCATAGGAGATAGTAATAAAATCAAGTGTTCTCCATTAGACAGATCAGAGTCCCAACAGGACAGGACTTATTTTTTGTCTTTTCCATTTTATTTACTGATGCACTCTTAAAACCTAGAATGCACATTAGATTGTATTGGGCAATCAACAAATATTTGTTCAGTAAATACATGATTCAATCTGAGTTCTGTCATCTACTGACTGTGTTACATTGTCCTTGCACGGCAGAAGGAGCAAGGGACACTAATCCCATTCGTGAGGGCCCCACCCTCATGAGCTAATCATCCCTGAAAGGCCTCCAAATACCATTGCAATGGGGACTTGGTTTCAGCATATGAATTTTGGGATACCAACATTCAGTCTGTAGCACATACAATACCATATAGACCCTCGTCACAGCATCAATCTCGATTGCATCCTGGCATCTGTCTGGGTAGTGATTTGGTATTTGTCACACACTAGACTAGCTCTACGACAACAGGATTCTTATCTGTTGTTGTTCACTACTTTATAATCAGAAACTAACACAGTTCCTCATGTATAGTAGATACCAAAAAAGCATTCTTAGATGAGCGGTCTTAACACACTTCACCTCTGTATTCTTTTTGTGGAAGTTAGACTGCACATTTCACAGTAAGACTTTTTATTCTGAAGGGAAATTTAGCCCCCGGGAACAGTTTAAGCTCCCCTATGACAATAAAATGCTGCGCGTCTTTGCCTAATTTTAGAGATATTAGGAAGAGTTTCCTAAAAAATCATATCTTGCAAACGAGTTAATTATTTTTGTTTGGATTGTGGTGATTCTGTAATTGTAGATTAATTGGTTCCATCTGCTCTGTGATTTTCCAATTAACAGGTAATAGCTTTCGAAAGTCAGTTCATTTCTGACGTGTGGGAATGTATTTAAGATGGTAATTTTTCCCCCTCATGCTCCTGTTGCTTTTCTTTTTTTTCTTCTTCTTTTTTTTTTCTTTTCTTTTCAAGTCCTGAGGCAAATGGCACATTCTTCCTCTGTTAGTTGAGGCCTTTCCAGGACAAATCTTCCTGAAGAGGGTCATAAAGCCTTTTCTTTGCAATTGGTGTTCTGGGTTCCTTTATTATTTGCTGCTGTTCCTAGTACTGATTAATGACAGTAATTTTTAAGGCTAGAGGTGTTTTATTATTTTTTTAATTTAAAAATTGACTGACTGTTTGATTAAGTTTCTTCCAACTGAGTTTTCATATTAATAGAGATTCCTGGCTGCAGAATGCCCACTATAAGTGGATGTGGGAAGCAGGGAGTGAAGGGAGGGGAGCTTTCAAAATTATCTGAGCATAAATATTCAAGTCTATCACTTCCTACTAGAAAATTGACCTCAAATGTCACATTTCCTATTTGTAGGTATTATGAAACACTTAAAGTCTTTGGACTATCTCCTCTCCTCCTCTTCATAAATACCATCAAGGTCCAACAATTTTTAGAACCTCCTAGGTATAATTTATATGATTTTGCTAAACAATAGTGACAAACTGTGAGCTGTAATTGAGAAACTGATCAAGTAGCCAAAACTTCCAATCGGATCAGTGATTCCTCTGAAAAACAAAAATAATGTACTATAAAAGATAAGAGCTCAGACTGTGAAAGAATATTGCCTTATTTATTCATTCCACAAACACTTTTATTTTATTTATTTATTTTTTTTAAAAGATTTTATTTATTTATTTGACAGAGATAGAGACAGCCAGCGAGAGAGGGAACACAAGCAGGGGGAGTGGGAGAGGAAGAAGCAGGCTCCCAGCGGAGGAGCCTGATGTGGGGCTCGATCCCACAACGCTGGGATCACGCCCTGAGCCAAAGGCAGATGCTTAACTGCTGTGCCACCGAGGCGCCCCCACAAATACTTTTAAACGTTTACTTTATGTCAGGAACTATTCAAGGTGGTTGATGTACCTTAGTGAAAGGATATCGATCATGGATATCTGAGATATCTGTTCCTTTATAAAGCTTACATTTCACTGTGCATAAGAGAAACAATACATAAATAAGTAAATTAGAGATTTCTACTTTAGGCCATGATGGAGTAACAGAGATAGGATTTGTCTTTCTACCAAGAAAACAAACAAATAAACAAAAAAACAAAAATCCCCTGAAAATCAGGCAGCAAAATATTTGAAAGAAGTTTTTGCACATTGGAAAGCAAGCAGCATAAAATTGGGATACTTGAGAGAAGGTTAAACAAGGTTTGCCCTATGTTTGGTCAAACTTAATGTGTGGAAGTAGTTTCTAGGCCACAGTACAGATTGGAAGAATTTGAACAGACCAAGACAGGTTGCTGCACTGTGGACTCAGAGGGCGGAGTATTTAGGGGACAAGATGGCTAGATTTGTGAGACTGAGGATTGGAGATAAGGAAGACCAAGGGGGAAGCCTGTAGAGCTTCCTGGGGTCCCCTCAAGTCTTTGGCTGAGTACTAATTTGTATAAGCATCAGAAACTACCCAAGACAATGAGAGAATAACCAGAGAGCAGTAGACCAAACAATTCCAAAAGCAAACATAGCTGAACAGTTCATGTTTTTGCTGGCTGAGTGGGAAGTCACTGCAGTTCATGAGGCTGGGGGTAAAGACTTCAGATGGGTATCACTTTCATAACGAGGTTCAATTAATCCTAGAATAAAGCATGCTTTGTGCCTGCTTTAACAAATCTTAAAAACAAGACTCAAAAACATAAAATTGATTCCAAATAAATTAACTATGTGCCAAAAAGAGGATCCACCACTATTTAAAAGAATAAAGTGAAATCTAGCATTCACTAACATAAAATTTACAATGCTTGGCATCTAATTAAAAATAATCAGGCATCGAAATAAACAGAATAATTTGAAATTTAACCAGGAGAAAATCAGTAGAAACAGACCTAGAAAGAATATGGGGCATCTGGTGGCTCAGTCGGTTGAGTGTCTGACTCTTGATTTCGGCTCAGGTCATGATCTCAGGGTGGTGAGATAGGTAGAGCCCCAGGTCAGTCTCCCAGCATGGAGCCTGCTTAAGATTCTCTGTCTCCCTCTCCTTCTCCCTCTCCCCTCCACCCACTCCTCCACCCCAGCTGTGCACGCGCACAAAAATAAAAAAAAAAAAAAAAATAGAAAAAAGAGAAAGAAACCATCTAGAAAGAATAGATATGGTAGTATTTACAGACAAGCATGTTAAAACAGTTATTATATATATCTGCATATGTTCAGACAGGTGGTATAAAATATAAAAGTGGCAAGGAAAGAAATGGAAGATTTGACGTAAGACCCACATGGAATTTTTGGGGGGAGGGTGGGTTCTGCATTTGCCTTTGCCTGCTTTTGCCACACGGGATCGTATGATATAAATTATATGGTGTAAACTCTACCCTCATGCTGGGGGAGACAGATACTGTGGATATATTCTGGCATCCTCTCCCCTGCATCTGAACTCTGTTGTTGAGGCTTACAAACCTTACCTAATGGCAAGAACTCTGTCCATGTCTTTCCCAGTGAGGAGGTCCAGGAGCATAGTACCCTCATGCAGAACTCATTTAGGGTGCAGCAGCTGGGACAAGGCATCGAAGTTCAGCCTTCAAGTCCATCTAGAATGGCAAGCAGCAGCCAACTGCCAGGAGCTCATCAGTGAGCTCATAAGTGTTCACTGACTTGAACTGGCATGCACCCTCCCCATGAGGTGACTTCACAGGCACACATGGTCTGTGCAGAAAGGAGCCAGAGAGCACCTCCAATTCACCACGGATGCGCCTGCCATTTCACATATGAAACCAGAGTGAGCCAAGCCACTTGATTCTTGGAAGATCTTTTCCCCAGATTCTTTGAAAATTGCAGACAACCTTAAATCAGATGTCACCAACAACAACCAGGAAGACAGTACACCATCATGTTTGACCAGTCTTCCAGCACTCAAGAAGATGTCCATGTGCTCACCTTGCATGATACCAGTTCTGCTAATATGGCACACTGGTGTGTGGGTTTGCAAGTTGAAACACATTTTGAGCAGGAAGTTGCAGCTGAGAAAAGGGGTGGTCACTGTGAAAATCATGAAGTTGGCTTCTTTGAGAAAGAGAACATGAGAATAGTGTCTAAATCAGAATTCTTGGGTTCCCTGGATCTTAGGAGGAAGCAAACACAGTGGCCTCACCAGCAAAAGGCAATGAATCCAGGGAGCTGGAAGGAGTAGTGGTCAGTGCTAAGAAGACAGCCCACAGAGTTTTTCAGATCTCCAGCCTAGCACTGGCAGGATAGAGCATAGGCATATTTTAGAAGTCACAAATAACCTAGACCATAAGTCTACTTTCAGCATTTCAGGTTTACTTGGAAAGAGCAGAAGGAGTAACATATTGTCATGACAATAACATAAATGTCACTAGCGATTGTAGAAGGAGCACAAGGCTATTTACATCCTTAATCCAGAGGCTCAGTCTAGAGGCCGGTCCTCACGTCTCCCTGCATCTCATGTGGAAAACCTGTTCAACTGGCTCAGAGATTCCATTTTGGTAGGTCCATCAAGGGAATGGTGGGCAGATATGAATTGTTTGGGATCTATTTTTCCAAATCTGATTTGGGCCTCCACTTTTATTTCTCCAATGATGGATTCCCCAAGAGGAAGAGTCCTACCTAGGATGTTTTTCTGTTTGTTATTTGAAATATTAGGGGCTTTTACACAAAGGAGTGATAGGATCTGACTTGCATATTGTGGTTCGTGGAGAACAGACAATAGGGGTGTACAGTAAGCTTTCATCAGGAAAATATAAGCCGCATTATGTCACCTGACACCACCCCAGATGGGATCCAACCCCATCCAGTAAGCTTAGGGCTCTTTAGGTGAAGGAGACCACTGGAGGTGGTCAGGCCCCAAATCCCAGCCAACTCCTCAATTCCTTAATAGAAGCTTAGGAAAAGAGGCATCCTAGATGGAATGAGACAATCATAGCCTTTGAAGTTCAAATCCTGACTGCCATTTGCTGGTAGCGTCAGAAAATTTATTGAATCTTTCTGGATCCCAATTTCCTCATTATAAATAAAATAACAATCGTCACAGAATTGTTAAAAATTAAATGAAACAAAGTGAATAAATGTTTGTCCACAGGATCTTGTCACATTTGCCTTGAAGAAAAATCGGTATAGGCTCAAAACCTCTACTGGAATTTCTCCATACAAGACTACCTCCCCCCACAAATAGCTAGGCTTATGAATTTACACATTAACTGCGGATTTAAAAAGCGATGACTAGAAACCAAAACACTGATGTTGATAGAAAGGCCAGAATTTTATTTCAAATGCATATCAGCAACCTGCTCCCCCAAACAGTTGAACAAGCAGAGAAAGTGTGAAATCCTTACTGATTTGAAGTTCTTTGCATTTATGGGCAAAGGTAGAGACCAACTGTTAATTGCACATCTGTGATTACTATGATCAATGTTAATTTACTATAAACCAGATTTGATTATTGATGTTTATCTAAAAACAGCATATGCAAAGGGACTCCCTGTTTGAAAACATCTCTATGGTCTTGGCGAAACAGGAATTAGGAACAGATTTCAAGATAAACAAAAACACTCTCCTGTACTGATTCACATATGAAACATAGAAACCCTATAAAAATGGTAGCTGTGCCAGTAGCTAGGTTGAAAAGAGACATGACTCAAAATGTTTCTACTTCCTATATACACTTTGTACATCTCCAGTGAATAACAGTTTCTTGGATGTATTGGCATCTCCAAATTGTATATATTAAAAATGTACAGCTTTTTTTATGTCAATCATATCACAATAAAATGGTTTTCCAAGAAAGACAATAAAAGGCATGGAAATTGGAGACATTCAGGTAGAAGATGCTTTGAATTTTTTTTTCTGAAATGTTCTCAAATTTATTCTCAAGCATCCTTAATCTGCCTAGAATTCCAAATGATCTTAGCCACCTCTTTACACAAGGGGAAAAAAAGGAAAAGTCTGATTCCTTAATAGAGTTAATGTCATATTGGATCTCTTGGTGCTTAGTTCAAGTCAGCAATGTGGTTGAAACTGGGCAACCATGGGCAAGGATTAAATTGGGGTCATTACCTATAAAGCATTTGTAAAGTCAAGAAGTGGTCACGTTGTCCCTTTCGGGAAGAGTAGGCTATCCTAAGAGAACTAGTTAATCAGAAAGTAGAGGAAAGTTATTAATTTTGCTTCTGGTTTCTTTCTCATCAGGCTATTCCTCCGTTCACACCCGCTCCTTGGTGTCTAATCTCAAAGGTCAGAGGAAAAGGAAATGAGTAACCATCATCTGGCCGACATTTACCATAGAAAACCAGCAAATGGGGATGGATAACTAAGGTGCTCCTGAAATCACAGAAGCCATTCCATATGCATGGAGAGCATCAAGTTGTAAATTCCAGGTTGTCAGAACTACAAGACTTAAAAGTCCATCAGGGGAAGGAGTTCAGATTTCACTTAAAACAGTTAAACTGCTGCTTGAAATATGACTTTTCAATTTAAGATATATTGTGGTCTTTATGCTTTTCATATTTTTCATGGAAAAGTTCTGTTGAAACTATTGTCTAGATTACCGATTTAAGTTGGTCATGTTTCTTTTAACTTTTCTTCTGTAAATCAATGAGTTAATTGTGGTTCTGGCTTTAATACAGAGAAATCAGGCTGCCTGTGAAATTGGTATATTCGTCTCCCTAACTTAGATAAGGTCCATCGGAAAACATGCTTGTACCTCCTAACTATAGCCAGATTGCCTGACTTTTAGTTCAATTAATATGTGTTTCTGTGTTGTTTGAAGGAAAAAAAAATCAGTAAATTATTTGTGATGCTTTTAACAGAAATAATATTTTGCTTTTTTAAGAGGTGCTATTTTTGACATTCACCCCCATTTAGAAAGCATCATCCATGATTTTTTTTCTTTTCTTTGTTTAGAATTAGATGGTCTTTGATAAGGTGTAGAAGTGTCATAAAACAGGTTTTAAAAGAGTCATGTTAAAGGATCATTTAATAATTCATGGAGCTATAAAAGGGTAGCAATTAAGGAAAATTTAAGCATATATCATATCCAAATAAAATTAGATTACATAAAAGAATTAATTAAATTGATCCAATCACAGAAAAATACAATATAAAAGGAACCATATTTTTCATATCTGGGAAAAATAATTCTAAAATAACAAATTATACAAAGAAAAGATGGATATGGTTGACATATTATATATACACACACACACATGATTAAAATATAACTATATCCATAAAATTAATAACTTGAAAAACATGAATTTTCAGGCAGTGCAAAACCTTTATAAATATATTTTGAACAAACAACAGCATCTGTGGGAGTACAACTATAGGGAACTTACACTTTTTAAATCATACATTTGTAGATTTCTCTTATAATCTAAATGCAACTTTGTAATTATAAAATAAAATAATTTTAGTTAGACAATACAAGAATGTAATTTGGTTCCTAAAATAAGGAAGGATATTTAGAATAGACCCAAATTTAAAGTTGTGATTCTCTTTTTCTTATGAAATAATATTGCTGAACTTTTCTTGACCTCTTAAAAGCCCCAGTTTTGCTTTGCGTTTTGAGGGATAACTGGGAAAGCCTCATGTTTTATTTGCCATTTCAATTCCTTTAATGACAGTGGAAGAAGATGGCTTAGATACTTCCGAGAGAATTCTTGTACAAGTAGGGTGGATATTTGAAGACAAGCAAAATTTGGCATCAGCTGAAAACCACAGACTTTGAATGGCATTTAAATCATGTTTTAGACCAAGTCCAGTGAAAACATTTACATAAAACATTTAAAAAGCCAACACTTCAAAACCAGGGAATTTGCTTTTGATTTCTTTACTGGAGTAGTTATAGATACTTGAGATTTCAAGGAGTCTATGAAAAATACTCTTCATCTACATTTGAATATTAATGAAGGCAGATGGTATTTTAGGAAAAAAAGAAAAAAGTCTACACTGAGTGATTTTTCACTTCAATATTGTTTTTATCTGGAAATGTAAGTTTGTATTTTTGTAGTTTAAGAACAAGTGCTCTTGTATTTTGTGGTTGCATTTTTAATCCAAAGTGTATGCTGAACATTTTTGTAAAATCCAGTCATTTCTTTTCAACTAAAGCACTGAATTCAATACAACTCAAGTAATTTTTTTTTTTAAGTGCTCACTATCAGATAGAATCTCTGCAAGACTTTGTGGTTATAGAGATGGTACAGAGCTCCTGACTTCATGGATTTAATTCCCGTCTTGGTAGCTAGGAAGCCCCTACAAAGAATTCTTCAAAGCCATCTTTTGTGATCTAATCCAAGATACTACTAAAAACGCACTCTTCTGGGTCACTCCTATAAGCTCCACTTTTTTCTTCATATCATAGATTTTGAGGGCTGGATGTTAACTTAACATCGATAATACAACAACGACTAATATTTATGAAACACAGGAATGGTGCTAAAGAACTTAAGGCAGAAATTATTCCATTTGATAAGTAATCCTATGTCGGAAATGCTGTATGTGACAGAAGAAGAAACCGAGGCACAGATAGGCTAACTAACAAATAGGGACTTTAGCCAAGAGCCCTTTGATTCCAAAGACAATGATATAGGACCTCATTCAGTTTCTTGCCAAGACAGTCAGTACATCATGGTTTAAAAGGTAAATTTTTGAGTTTGATCATAATTTGTCTGAATCCCTAACTGCCCCACGAAATCTGCGTGACCCTGGCGAAAGCATCTGGTTTCTCTGAGCCTTATTTCCTCCTATATAAAATGAATACACTAACATCTAGTTAAAGGAGACCATGGGATGTAAAGGAGATGCTATAGGTCCACTACTTAGCATAGGGCCCACACAATTTTAGGCACAGTGTATGTGGCAGTAGTAATTATTATTTTAAATATAATTGTATAGATACCTAAAATGAGTCACAGAAAAAGACACTTACTTGCGCACAGGTCTCTTAAAAGCCAGGTGTGGCTCATCCCTCGAGGTCTCCAGGCAGTTATCACTTCCATGTGACTCATACCAGAAACATCACATATCTGTAAGCATATATAAAACTCCTTTATTTCCCTGTCAGACAGTCACAAATATTCATATTCTTAAGGCTGATGTCCAACATTATAAATGTCAGGGTCTGACTAAGAGGATGGTTCAGGGTTCCACCTGCTCAGGTGGGGTCTGTGAAATAAGTCAGACCCCTATTCGCGAATGATCCTTCTGCCACCACTGGATACCTCCTGTCCCAATTATGAGTCCATCCTTCTGCTGGGTTTCAATACCAGTCACTTCCTGCCTGTCTCCACAGTTTAAAACTGGTTTGCTTCCAGAGAAAGTAACTTTGCACGATTGAGGTGCAGGCCTGTGGCGTTTCATTACCAGGGGAGGAGATGTCTGAGTCCTGGCTGAAACTAGTGCTGACATTTTGCTCGCTTTGGAAGCAAAGGTCTTAAAGATAGCGTATACCAAGTCATCATCATCATTAAAATAATAACAGAGCTGTGATTGAATGAAAAGGAGAGAACATATTTGTTCGTAAAAACCTAATCTAGTAAGAATTTTTAAAAATTCAGTATACTTTTTAAAATTTTCCCTCAGTGAATTGGGAGAAGTAATGCCACAGATACATTTCCTGTAGTTAGACAAATTTAGTTTCAGGTCTTAGTTTCACCATTTACCACCTGGATGACCCTGTCCCCTAAGCACACTACGTAAATATATAGTCTGTTTACTGAAGAAACTGTGTCTCATAGAAGGTAGGTGTCAGGCTGGACGAGAAGCAGCAGAACATGGCGCCGGGGCCGCCGTCGCCGCTGCTGGGATCCTGGAGGCCGGAGCCGCGCTGAGGGCGCCCAGCTGGACTCATAAAACATCAGCTTTAAGAGGAGTTAAGATGGCGGAGGAGTAGGAGACACCGTTTTCAGCCGGTCCTCCGAGTCGAGCTGGATAGGTACCAGACCAGCCTAAACAACCACGGAACCAGCCGGAGACGCAGGAAGACGCATCGGGATCTCTACAAATGAACATCTCCAGCGCTGAGTATTGAGGTACGAAGCGGGGAGCCATGAAACTGTGCACAGATATCGGAAGATAAACGGAAGGGGGAGGGAGCCGCCGCGTTCGGGCGCCGGGAAGCGGTAGCCACTTGCACGGGGGAGCGGGCGGGGCTCACGGTCGGCACCCGCAAAACAGCAGACTGAGACCGTGAGCCGGGTGCGCGCGCCACCAGGCATCTCGCGGAACACCGGAATCCCGGTGCACTCACTGGATCCAGACTGAGACCGGGAGATCCGGGAGCGCGCGCGGGGCGGCTGGCGGCTGGCGGCATTAGAAACACAAAGGACAGAGACGCGCCGGCCCTGGAAGTGAGGGCAGGGACGCCGGGTGTGGGGTGCACATCCCGGGACGCTGCAGGGTTGAGCAGCACCAACAGAAACAGAGTTAAAGTGGCCAGAACATTAGTAGAGAATGGGCCGCAATCCTTCTGTTCCGTGACAGAGGCTGAAATTTGGCCGCTGCTGCTCTGACTCTCAGAAGACGCACAGCAAACCGCCAGGGAAAGCCGCCAGAGAACAAAAGCCTGGAAATACCGGCTCAGAGAGTGCCCATCCCCATCCCCCCTCGCAGGGGACACGGAGACTCTACCCAAACATGGCTGCCTGAGTATCGGCGCGGCAGGCCCCTCCCCCAGAAGGCAGGCTGAAAAATCAAGAAGCCCACAACCCGGGCGCCTGGGTGGCGCAGTCATTGAGCGCCTGCCTTCGGCTTAGGGCGTGATCCCGGCGTTCCGGAAAGGAGTCCTTCATCGGGCTCCTCCGCTGGGAGCCTGCTTCTTCCTCTCCCACTCCCCTGCTTCTGTTCCCTCTCTCGCTGGTTGGCTGCCACATAAATAAATAAAATCTTTAAAGAAGAAGCCCACATCCCTAAGATCCCTATAAAACAAGGGGCACGGCCTGGGACCCAGTCAATAATTTGGGCTCTGGAAACCCCGCAACCTCTCTTCATCAGAATGACAAGAAGGAGAAGCCCCCCCCAGCAAAGAAAAGACAGTGAGACTGTGCCCTCTGCCACAGAAATAATGGATATGGATGTAACCAAATTATCAGAAATGGAATTCAGAGTAACGATGGTCAAAATGATGAGTAGAATTGAAAAAAGTATAAACGAAAAGGTTACTGAGAATATAGAATCCCTAAGGACAGAAATGAGAGCAAATCTGACAGAAATTAAAAATTCTATGAGCCAAATGCAGGCAAAACTAGAGGCTCTGACAGCCAGGGTCACAGAAGCAGAGGAACGGGTTAGTGAATTGGAGGATGGGTTAATAGAGGAAAAAATGAAAATAGAAGATGGTCTTAAAAAAATCCACGCCCACGAATGTAGGTTACGGGAGATTACTGACTCAATGAAACGATCCAATGTTAGAATCATCGGCATCCCCGAGGGGGTGGAGAAAAACAGAGGTCTAGAAGAGATATTTGAACAAATTGTAGCTGAAAACTTCCCTAATCTAGCAAGGGAAACAAACATTCGTGTCCAAGAGGCAGAGAGGACCCCTCCCAAGCTCAACCACGACAAACCTACGCCACGTCACGTCATAGTGCATTTCGCAAATATTAGATGCAAGGATACAGTATTGAAAGCGGCCAGGGCAAAGAAATTTCTCACGTACCAAGGCAAAAGCATCAGAATTACGTCAGACCTGTCTACACAGACCTGGAATGAGAGAAAGGGTTGGGGGAGCATATTTAAAGCTCTTTCAGAGAAAAACATGCAGCCAAGGATCCTTTATCCAGCAAGACTGTCATTCAGAATTGATGGAGAAATAAAGACATTTCAGAATCGCCAGTCACTAACCAATTTTGTAACTACGAAACCAGCCCTACAGGAGATATTACAGGGGGTTCTATAAAAGTAAAAAGGCCCCAAGAGTGATACAGAACAGAAAGTCACAGCCAATACAAACAAAGACTTTACTGGCAACATGGCAACATTAAAATCATATCTCTCAGTAATCAGTCTTAATGTAAATGGTTTGAACCATCCCATAAAGCGCCACAGGGTTGCAGATTGGATAAAAAGAAATGACCCATCCATTTGCTGTCTACAAGAGACTCATTTCAAACCCAAAGATGCATTCAGACTGAGAGTAAGGGGATGGAGTACCATCTTTCACGCAAATGGTCCTCAAAAGAAAGCTGGGGTAGCAATTCTCATATCAGATAAATTGGATTTTAAACTACAGACTATAGTTAGAGACGCAGAAGGGCACTATATTATTCTTAAGGGAAGTATTCAACAAGTGGATATGACAATTATAAATATATATGCCCCCAACAGGGGAGCAGCAAGATACACAAGCCAACTCTTATCCAGAATAAAGAGACATATAAATGAAAATACATTAATAGTAGGGGACCTCAACACTCCACTATCAGAAATAGACAGAACACCCTGGCAAAAACTAAGCAAAGAATCAAAGGCTTTGAATGCCATACTCGACGAGTTGGACCTCATAGATATATATAGAACACTACACCCCAGAACCAAAGAATACTCATTCTATTCTAATGCCCATGGAACATTCTCAAGAATAGACCATGTTCTGGGACACAAAACAGGTCTCAACCGATACCAAAAGATTGAAATTATCCCCTGCATATTCTCAGACTACAACGCTCTGAAATTGGAACTCAACCACAAGGAAAAATTTGGAAGAAACTCAAACACTTGGAGACTAAGAACCATCCTGCTCAGGAATGACTCGATAAACCAGGAAATCAAAAATCAAATTAAACAATTTATGGAGACCAATGAGAATGAAAATACAACAGTCCAAAACCTATGGGATACTGCAAAGGCGGTCCTAAGGGGGAAATACATAGCCATCCAAGCCACACTCAAAAGAATAGAAAAATCTAAAATGCGGTTTTTATATTCTCACCTCAAGAAGCTGGAACAGCAACAGAGGGACAGGCCTAATCCACACACGAGGAAGCAGTTGACCAAAATTAGAGCTGAAATCAATCAAGCAGAAACCAGAAGTACACTAGAGCAGATCAACAGGACTAGAAGCTGGTTCTTGGAGAGAATCAATAAAATTGACAGACCACTGGCAAGACTTATCCAAAAGAAAAGAGAAAGGACCCAGATTATTAAAATTATGAATGAAAAAGGAGAGGTCACGACGAGCACCATTGAAATTGGAAGGATTATTAGAAATTTTTATCAACAGCTATATGCCAATAAACTAAGCAATCTGGAAGAGATGGAATCCTTCCTGGAAACCTATAAACTACCAAGATTGAAACCGGAAGAAATTGATTCCTTAAACAGGCCAATTAATTATGAAGAAATTGAGTCAGTGATAAACAACCTTCCAAATAACAAAACTCCAGGCCCGGACGGTTTTCCTGGGGAATTCTACCAAACATTCAAAGAAGAAATAATACCTATTCTCCTAAAGCTATTTCAAAAAATAGAAACAGAAGGAAAGCTACCAAACTCATTCTATGAGGCCAATATTACCTTGATCCCCAAACCAGGCAAAGACCCCCTCAAAAAGGAGAATTACAGACCGATTTCCCTAATGAATATGGACGCCAAAATCCTCAACAAGATACTTGCTAATAGAATCCAACAGTACATTAAAAGGATTATCCATCACGATCAAGTGGGATTCATACCTGGGATGCAAGCGTGGTTCAATATTCGCAAATCAATCAGCGTGATACATCATATCAACAAGAAAAGACTCAGGAACCATATGATCCTCTCAATCGATGCCGAAAAAGCATTTGACAAAATACAGCATCCTTTCCTGATTAAAACCCTTCAGAGTGTAGGAATAGAAGGTACATTTCTCAATCTCATAAAAGCCATCTATGAAAAGCCTACTGCAAATATTATTCTCAATGGAGAAAAGCTGGAAGCCTTTCCCTTAAGATCGGGAACTCGACAAGGATGCCCACTCTCGCCACTATTATTCAACATAGTACTAGAAGTCCTTGCAACAGCAATCAGACAACAAAAAGGGATCAAAGGTATTCAAATTGGCAAAGAAGAAGTCAAAATGTCTCTCTTTGCAGATGACATGATACTCTATATGGAAAACCCAAAAGAAGCCACTCCCAAATTATTAGAAGTTATAGAGCAATTCAGTAACGTGGCAGGATACAAAATAAATGCTCAGAAATCAGTTGCTTTTCTATACACGAATAGCGAGACCGAAGAAAGAGAAATTAGGGAATCCATCCCATTTACAATAGCACCAAAAACCATACGTTACCTTGGAATTAACTTAACCAGAGACGTAAAGGACCTATATTCTAGAAACTATAAATCACTCTTGAAAGACATTGAGGAAGACATAAAAAGATGGAAAGATATTCCATGCTCATGGATCGGAAGAATTAACATAGTTAAAATGTCCATGCTACCCAGAGCAATCTACACTTTCAATGCTATCCCGATCAAAATACCAAGGACATTTTTCAAAGAACTGGAACAAACAGTCCTTAAATTTGTATGGAAACAGAAAAGGCCCCGAATCTCCAAGGAACTGTTGAAAAGGAAAAACAAAGCTGGGGGCATCACAATGCCGGATTTCGAGCTGTACTACAAAGCTGTGATCACAAAGACAGCATGGTACTGGCACAAAAACAGACACATAGACCAATGGAACAGAATAGAGAGCCCAGAAATGGACCCTCGGCTCTTTGGGCAACTAATATTTGATAAAGCAGGAAAAAACATCCGGTGGGAAAAAGACAGTCTCTTCAATAAATGGTGCTGGGAAAATTGGACAGCTACATGCAAAAGAATGAAACTTGACCACTATCTCACACCATACACAAAAATAAACTCCAAATGGATGAAAGACCTCAATGTGAGACAGGAATCTATCAAAATTCTAGAGGAGAACATAGGCAACAACCTCTACGACATCGGCCAAAGCAACCTTTTTCATGACACATCCCCAAAGGCAAGAGAAACAAAAGATAAAATGAATTTATGGGACTTCATCAAGATTAAAAGTTTCTGCACAGCCAAGGAAACAATCAGAAAAACTAAGAGGCAGCCCACGGAATGGGAGAATATATTTGCAAATGACGCTACAGATAAAGGACTGGTATCCAAGATCTACAAAGAACTTCTCAAACTCAATACACGAGAAACAAATAAACAAATCAAAAAATGGGCAGAAGATATGAACAGACACTTTTCCAATGAAGACATACAAATGGCTAACAGACACATGAAAAAATGTTCAAAATCATTAGCCATCAAGGAAATTCAAATCAAAACCACACTGAGATACCACCTTACGCCAGTTAGAATGGCAAAAATAGACAAGGCAAGAAACAACAATTGTTGGAGAGGATGTGGAGAAAGGGGATCCCTCCTACATTGTTGGTGGGAATGCAAGTTGGTACAGCCACTCTGGAAAACCGTGTGGAGGTCCCTTAAAAAGTTAAAAATTGAGCTACCCTATGATCCAGCCATTGCACTACTGGGTGTTTACCCCAAAGATACAGACGTAGTGAAGAGAAGGGCCATATGCACCCCAATGTTCATAGCAGCAATGTCCACAATAGCTAAATCATGGAAGGAGCCGAGATGCCCTGCAACAGATGACTGGATTAAGAAGTTGTGGTCCATATATACAATGGAATATTACTCAGCTATCAGAAAGAACGAGTTCTCAACATTTGCTACAACATGGACGGCACTGGAGGAGATAATGCTAAGTGAAATAAGTCAAGCAGAGAAAGACAACTATCATATGATTTCTCTCATCTATGGAACATAAGAACTAGGATGATCAGTAGGGGAAGAAAGGGATAAAGAAAGGGGGGGTAATCAGAAGGGGGAATGAAACATGAGAGACTATGGACTATGAGAAACAAACTGAGGACTTCAGAGGGGAGGGGGGTGGGGGAATGGGATAGACCGGTGATGGGTAGTAAGGAGGGCACGTATTGCATGGTGCACTGGGTGTTATACACAACTAATGAATCATCGAGCCTTACATCGGAAACCGGGGATGTACTGTATGGTGACTAACATAATATAATAAAAAATCATTAAAAAAAAAAAAAAAAAAGAAGGTAGGTGTCAATATAGTTATATATTGATATATATATCTTACAAGTTTAGGTGGGGTAATGTCAGGAGGTTGCCTTATATACTATGAAACTCTGAAAATGTGGAGAGATAGTCGATATGGTGGAAATATCACAGGATTTGAAATCAGAAGAGCCTGGGTGGAATTCTGAGGCCATCAGGAGTGAGTTAGGTGGCCTTGGACAAAACCTCCTTCAATCTGTTTCATTACTCACTTGATATTTTAAGAATAAACAAAGTTATGCATAGAAATCCTCTTAGAGCCTTTCTGAAAGTAAACATTCAATACATTTAGGAACTACAATTGTTTCTAACGTAAACAAATTTGGGAAGTCGTTGCTTCAAGCCCTTGTTCTTGGCACTGGGCTACCAAGTGAGGTTGCCTAGCTGGGATTACAAGAAGTGACAGGAATCTGGACTAGGTCATCCCCCGGTCAGATTCATCTCTTCTTTGCAACAGAAAGTGAGCTCAGAAGAACGTTTTCTGTACTTGGTACTAATGCAAATCCTTCAGAACAAGGCCCTGCCTCCATCTACTGAAATTTCCAAATCATTTCATTACCCCTTGTTAAAAATTTCTCCCCTCTGCTCCAATATTGGACAGAGATTAAATTTGGCTGGGCTTCTGGAATTGTTCTATTTTCAAATGTAAATGTAAATGCCATTTGCTGTCAATTTTGATAAGTCATTTAGATGGAAAATCTTTCTCTCTCTCCAAGGTATGGCAGCTGCTCGGATACTTAATGAATCATTTAACAAGGAAAACCAAGTAGAGTGAACAAATGTTCTTTCATTTCCAATCTTAAAATATGTGTAGATAATCACTTTCATTACAATGTTCATTTGTGTTGTCTTTCATCACTAATTTCGGTTAATGTTTATTAATATCAACAAAATAAAGGTGATGATGAGTATTTAGAAAAATATTTATGATATAGGTCATTATGATGCAACCATTTTGCAGATGTGGAAATAAAATTTCTGGGTGTTTGACCTATTATTTTTTGATTACCAAATAAATGTAGAAACCAATGATAAATCATAGGGACTTGACTACAGGAATTTACATTCTAAATCCTTAGTTCTCAGAATTTGATATGCCTCAAAAATCACCTGAAGGGCTTGTTAAAACATAGATTCCTGGGTCCCATGTCCAGTTTCTGATTCAGTAGGTCTGGGAAGGGGCCTTAGAAGTTGCATTTCTAGAAGATTCCCAGGTGATGTTGATGTTGCTGCTCAGGGGATCTCACAATGAAAACAATTATTCTAAATCATCCTTTTAAGCATATTAAAGCATTTAAGCATATTTAAGCATTTTAAATAATATGAGCAAGGAAAAGGAAGACTATATATTGAAAGATTTCTCTGAATCACTTTGTTTTCACAATAATAGGTATTTTGTCTTGTTTTTAGAAGTGTGCAAATTAAGGTTCAGATATGTTAAACAACTTTCTCAAAGTGTTCTCAAAGGAAGGGATAAAGCTGGAATTCAAAAAGAGACCAATGGGATTCTAAAACTGGGTTGCAAAATTCAAATATTTCCTAAATGCATTTAATATACTAGAAATAAGCCATTTTAATGATAAATAGTTACTAATACTCAACCCCAGGTTCAGGTAGACAAATAGGGAGCAGTGGAGATTATGGTGAACTTGAGGGCAAATCTCTATACCTCAGAACCTGTCAATTGTTATTATGGGGGCTGTTATAGACTGAATTGTGTTCTCCCTGATTTCATATGTTCAAGTCCTAATCCCTAGCACCTCGAGATGTGAATGGATTTTGAGTAAGGATATTTAAATAGGTAATTAAGGTGGGCCCTAATGCAATATAGCTGACATAATATAATAATATACATAATATATAATATGTAATATAGAGAGATTAGGACACAGACACAGTTGGAAAGATTGAGAACACAGTGAGAAAGTGGCCATCAATAGGCCAAGGAGAGGCCTCAGAAGAAACCAAGCCTGCTAAGACCTTGATCTAGGACTTCAAGCCTCCAGAACTGTGAAAAAAAATAAATTTCTGTTGTTTAAGTCACCCAGTCTGTGGTATCTTCTTATGGCAGCCCTAGCAAAGTAATAGAGGAGCTAGCATGTATTTTCTTACTACATCTTCAGATTGATTCAGAGAAGTCAGAAATCTGAATTTTATGTAAAATCTGATTTTTAAATCTTGGCCTAGTCAAATTTATTTAAAACACCACAAGACAAAACTCTGCAGATAAAATAAATCAGGGTTAACTTACACTGCATATATGGAGGTCTTAGTACATAATGATTGTTAAACCAATGTTACTGTTCCTTTCCTTTCAGGAAATAGTAAAATTTTGTGGCATTGTTAGAAATACCGTCATTTATATTGGAGAGCTCCCCTGGAGGTCTGGAAATAGAAACCACTTACACTTGCTTTGTTATCTTCCTTTCCTGTCCTTTCGATTTGAAGCTGATACTAAAAGACACTCGAGAGAGTTGAGATTGAGAAATATAGGAAAGGAGTCTATTTCCACAAATTTCTGAGAGACAAAGAAAAGAGCCAAAAGAAAGTGAATTTTTGGCAGAGCAATTTTGTTGTCTATCAAAGAGCTCCAACATGGAGGCCACGGCTGGGCTGAGTGGTTTTGCCTTTTTCTTGAGATCTCAGTGAACACTAAATCAGAAAGATCTGAGTGGACAGGACCAGGACCAGGCTCCTCATTATTAATCTTTTGAAACACAGGGAGAATGATGAGAAAGGTGACTGAGAGAGATTCTCATTTCCTTCGGACTAAGGGATGAGTTCAAAAGGTGATGTGGGGAATGTGCTAAAGGTAGCAAGCAAGAGTCTCAAGACAAGTTCAGTGGGTTTGAAGCCTTTGAGACTTTGGACAGAAAAAAAAAAAAAACCCAAAAAACAAAACCAGCACCAATTAAAAAGTCATTCTACATCAGAGGCTCTGCTACTGATGGCCACACTGTATTTATAAAGACTCAGTTTCCCTGCTGGTTGGGTTCGCTGTAACTTTCGAAAAGGGAAAAGACTGTTTCCTCCTACGATGAAATCTCATTAGAGTAGCTCTCATACTTTTTGACTGCACCCCCCAATAAAAATATTTTCACATCATTATTCCATACACATATACACATGTATATAACTGAAGCACAAGTATTTCGTGAAACAAATCAAACATTTCATGAAACATTACTATGCATGGTCTCTCATAGTATTTGCTCTTCTATTTCATTTTTCAAAAACACTGGTCACAGTCACCAAATGGGTTTTATGATTAAGTTGTAATCTGCAATTGAAATATTTAAGATATCTAAAACCTGCTCCATAAAGCTTAAGGTACTGAAAGGATCTAAGAAGAGGGCATAGTCTGATAATTCACTTTGTGCAAATTCACAGAAGTTATTCTCAAATTAGTGCAACTGACAGACTAAATGTCAAGATTTATGAATTAGTTGAGAGCATACCACATTCCAGGTACTGTTCTAGGTGGCTGCAGAAATGAATATAAAGTATAAATAAGTAAGTTCCTCTATCATGGGCCTTATTTCTGGTAAGAAAGCTGTTAATAACAAATAAGTCTATAATGCAACAATAGGTCATAATAAACACTATGAAGAAAAATACAGCCTCATGAGATAATGGAGAACCAGGTAGGGGCATATTTTTAGATAGGGTAGTCATAGTAGAGTTTCCAAAGGAGATGACTTTTGAGAAAATACCTGAATTAAGCAAGGGAAAGAGGTAACAGGTCTATGAAGACTGATCTGGTAAACAATGTTGAAGGCAGGAGGAACAACAATGCAAAATCTGTGAGGCAAGAATGAGCTTGGTGTGCTTGGAAGTACAACAAGAAGGCCAACGGTCTAAAGCAGTAGGAGATGAAATTAGAGACGCACACAGAAGCCAGATGATACAGAACACGTCAAGCATATGTATATATTTAATTTTCAGAATGGTAATGGAAAGTCATTGTAGGATTTTGAGGAGAGAAGTGGCATGAACTATCATGGAACAAATGTTCACTTTGGCTGCTTTGAGGATAATTGACTGTAGCAGGAAAACATGAAGACAGGGAGGCCAGTTCAGAGGCCTTCATACCACTACTGGTGAGAGATGAAGGTAGCTTCTTTTTCATGGTGGAAAAAATAGATTCAGAATATATTTTGGAGATAAAGTTGACAGAGTTTTCAGAGTGACTAGATATAGTTAGGGAATGAGAATAATTAAAAACGACATCAAGGTTCTTGGCCCAAGTAGCTAAAACACATGATAGTGCTCATCAATAAAATGGGCAACACTGAGAATGAAAAAAAAAAATGGGGTGGAAATCAAGTGTCCTTTTCTTGGAAATCATATATTTGAGAGGTCCATTACACTTAAGAGGTGCTAGGGAGTGGGCAATTGTATATAGAAGTCTGAAGCCTGAAGCTGGAGAGAGAGTACACAGCTAGAGTTATATGTTCAGCATACAGATGATATTTAAAACCATAAAATTAGATAAGGTCACCTCAGGGACTACTGAAGATAAAGGAAAGATGAGTTCCAAGATTGGATCCTGGAACTCTAACAATTATCACTGAGGAAAAGAAAGTGGGGGTAGCGAAGGATAGGGAGAAGAAACTGTGCATGACATAGAAAGAAAATCAAGAGAATTTTGTGTCCCAGAAGCCAAATAAAGAAAATGTTTCAAGGACATTCACTGTGCAAAATGCTGTTAAGAGGTCAACAGAGACGAAGACTTGATCTTTGAGTTTGGCAAGATGGTGGTCTCTTCTGACAGCATAGTTTCAGTGAATTTTTGGGGAAGAAAGCCTGCAGACAGTGGGTTCATGAGAAAATGTGAGGTGAAGAGAAGAAGACAATTAGCATAGGCTATACTTCTGAGCAGTTTTGCTATAAAATGGAGAAGATACACAATCAGATACTTCCAGATGTTTTATGGAACAATGGTTCAAGGCATTTTGTTTTATTTTTGATAAAACATATTATGGTAGGCTTGCATTCTGAAGGACATAACACAGTAGAAAAGGATAAAATGATGATACAGGAAAGGGGACAATTAATTTCAGAAGTAAAGTTTTTGCATAGGTGACAAGGTAAGATCCAGTGAACAAGTGTAGCAATATCCTTGATAAGAATGTAGAGTTCATTCATTGTAACAGGAAGGAAGAAAAATGCATTGGTACAAATTTAGGATCATTAATAGATTTGGGAGATAAATAGTTGGAAGTTGATATATATAGTAGGAAGACAAAATAGTTCACTTATGATTGCTTACATCTTCTCAGTGAAATAAGAGGTAAGACAATCAGTCAACCAAGGGAAAAAAGTAAGCAGGTGGACTGACTGGTAGGATTCCTAGGGAGTACTGAGATCTCAATTGCATGGCATGGTTATGTGTTTTTCTCCAGTTATGTTTTGTGATAGAAGAAGAATTGGTAGAAAGTTAGGATTTTGCCAGATGAATAAGATGAAGGAGGGGAAGGGTAGGAAGACAAAGAAGCTGAAATGTGTGGGAGTTGCTTGTGTGTATAAGGGAATGATTTTCGGGATGGATGACAGAATATAAACTGTGGAATGAGAGAGCTGAGGACCTGTTGGAGTGCATGGTAAGTAACTTTAAGTAGTAAGGTCAATGAATTAGAGTAAAAGTGGCATGGTATAATTACTGGACTTGGGGGGGGGGCTTGGAAGTTGGAAGTTTTATCATAAATGTTGATGTTTGAAACCAAGATTTGAGAGATGGTATACCTATAGATAGTGATAAGGTCTAGTCTATATTTATTTAAAAAAAAATAGCTAAGGCAGCATAGAAGTAAATAGAGTTTGAATTGAGGCAATCAAAAACTGGGACACTAAATTGCTGGATGGATCATCTCTATAGATGCTCAAGCATCAGGAAGGATAGTGACCAAATGCTAAATCTTTCAGTGATTAAAGAATGTAGTCTATAAATGACTTCACAAAAGAGGACTACTAGATGGTATAATCTGATGGTATATACTTCAGAAGAGCTGTATTTTCCCCAGAAGGAGGAAACCTTTCTTAATAAAGAATGGTGAAACAATGATGCTTACCCCAAATCTAGATCTAGACCCTTTGTAAATAGAGTCTGATATCATCATTATCATCATCATCATCATCATGATTGGTGGTAGTGGTGGTGTTGGTACTGGTAATAATACCGCACATACATACCTCAGTTTCCTTATCTGTTAAATAAGGTTCTCCAAAGTTTCTTTTAGGTCAAAATATACTAAGTCTTCATGAATCCATGATTCAACCTAAAAAGGCAGCACATACATTTAGGAGAGCCCTGGACATCAAGATGAGTGCATGGGTGCCCAGGAAGAAAAGAGGCCCTTTCTCTAATATATTCTCTCTCAAGTCTCTACCTAGGATAATGCCTGACAAGGCGTAGAAACTCAGTAGTACTTTTGGAGGAAGAACAGAAGACTGAGAATCAAGAAGGAAGGAAGGAGGGAAGATTGCAGATGAGGCATTCATGACTCCTCTGTCATTTCATTCCTTTGCTTCAGGAATACACATACTGGTTGCATCAAGTGAGGATTTGGTTGGGGTCAACGCAGGGAGTTCTCATATCAAGCAATGAGGCAGAGTCTTCATAAGAAAAGGAAATGAACCCACTCTGGTCTTAGAAAATCCAAAGCTCTATAGTGGCTGTGCTTATTTTCTTCTAATTCCCTAGGGAAATGGGCAGTAGAAGGAAATTGTGATCCTGACTTAGAGTGAGAGACAACTTATTTAGTCATGGCCATTCTCAGGGTTTTACCTGTTTCAAATGAAGTTATTTTAAAGCTATTTTTTGTAAAGCTTTTCCTCCCTGGTACAGGCTTCTACACTTTGGAGAGAAGCACTAGTCCATTACAATCATGGAATAGGCAACTGAAATCAAGAGACAATACCAGCACGTCTGTTTACAAATCTACAGGGAGGGGGTATTGGAACAGGATCTGGAAGTTGTGAGAGGGTGCTCCCCAAGCTTATGCTAAACGTGATTACAAATTAACCCTGCTATCAGTTGAACAGTGGCAACATTTCTCGAATTCCTTTGTGAAAATGACTGCATTTAAAGAAACAGTGTATGAGTTAATGTAGATAAGGAAAGAGGACTGATTTTGTACTAACAGATCAATAGCTCCACAGGTATAGCTATTAAAGGGTGAGACTCATTAATCTGTGCTAATGGCTTGCCAAGATTAAAACCCTCTCTCTTTCATACATTGAACATGAAAAGTAAAATAGCTCTACTGACCATGTTATTTCACGTTATTCTATTAAGTAGTCTTTTACAGACTTAGAGTTTCTATTGTTCTATGTATTTATGCATTCACTACATATTTATGTATTCATCTAAAAATGTGGATTGAGTATTGGATATATATCAGTTGGACACTGATGGTAGTGTGTAAGATGGGAAAGGTCTTTGTATTTTTTTTTAAAGATTTATTTATTTTATTTGAGAGAGAGAGAGTAGGAGATTGGGGGGGGGCAGAGGGAGAGAATTTTCAAGCAGACTCCCTGCTGAGCCTGAAGCCCCACTCAGGACTTGATCTAATGACCCATTAGATCACGACCTGAGCCAAAACCAAGTCAGACACTTAACCGAATGAGCCACCCAGGTGCCCCCATAAGGTCTTTGTATTTAAGGGACTCTCTGTCTGGAGAGGACAGAAACAAGTCCCTACCTAGGATAGAAGAGGAGCAATTACCCTAACATTTACAAAGAAGAGTAAGATGCTGTGGATGTGGTTAAAGGTAGATCAGAGACAAGAAAAACTTCCCAGGGGGGAAATATTTAGAGGAAATATAATGTATGCATAGGAATGTGGTAGATGAGAGGGCAATTTTTACCGAGATTTCGTAAGTTAATAAAACCCAACTACTGGCATGTATACTATTTGATAATTTGCACTACATCTTTACAATTGATATCAAATTAGAGATGCTTCACCCCCTTGAGAGACCCTTTATTGTCCCATGAGAGACCTGAGAGAAAAGAAGCCCAGGAAAGGGAGAGTAGGCAAGACTTGATAGCCAAAAACTGTCAGAACTAGAACTCAGGGTCAGAATTTGAATCCTATTCACCACGATAATTAAAAACAAACAAACAAACAAACAAACAAACAAACAAAACAGATGAAGAAATTCGCTTACTCATTTTCAGGCACAATTGAATTATAAAATTCTTTCTCTAGGACAGTATCTTTTACAACCTATTTTAATCAGATGCTTAACTTCACCTTCTGCTCAACATTAAATGGCCCTTTATCTTCTGAAAGAGGATATAACATGAATGAAGTATGGAACTTTCTTTCATAAACTAGTGGTACTCTACCACCTTAGAAATAAGGGCTCCCAAGAAGGCATATCGGACCTCTTCATCAATACAGTCAGGTAACCATGGTTTTCTCAGCTTTTAAATTATGGAGCAGCAGTATAAGGTGTTTTGAGTTAGAAAGCTCTTATTTAAAACACAAACATCTGTGACAGTAGCAGCAGCATGTCACATAGAACTGGCCAGGGAAATTGGTTTTTGAATAATTGTTTTTAATGCATTTCCCTTCACCAGCAGTAATAAATATCTCTCCAGTAGAAACACATAAGCAGTCTTGGGTGTTGAACATTTCCATAAATCAGTAGTGTTGCCATGGAAAGACTCAGTTTCCCGGTCCCCTCCATTGCAGTGAAGCAGAGTGGGGCTCCCTAACAGCAAACTGGAGTTTGGGTTGTTTGCCTCATTCTGCTACCCCGCACCAAGTTTATTTTGCCTGAATCAACTTCTAATTTCCAGCTCTGAAAGAGAAGGTGGCGTTTCCAAGAATCCCCATAGACCAAAGCTCTAAATTGCAGAGACAGTGACCAATGTGTTCATGTTTGCATACATATACCAAATAGGACATTTAGCATATTCATTCAACAGCACTCACTGGAAAATTATTTAGCTTCTCTGTTTACGAGGCTTGTTGTGACATACTAAGAATACAATAGAGAAGACAAGCACATTCCCATTTTCTAGAGGATTAGACTGATACTAATCCAATAATTATTCAAATAAATGTTTGTTCTGTAATGACTTACATGAAATAAAGAGAAAAAAATGCTAGGAGAACATATAATAGGTAAGCCTGACTTAGTCTGAGAGGAGGGTGATAGAAGTCTCTCCCCGGAAAATAACTTATAGGCTGAGATGTAAAAGATGGTAGACATGACCAATCTAAGAGGAGGAGAAAGAGCATTTCAGACAGACGTGATTCAGAACTGAGCGTCGTGTGTTTTTGTAGCTGGCAGTGCTTCACTGTGGGTGGAGAATCAGAGTGTTATTTGGGGATATACTGTATTGGAGGGTACAATTCAGCCAACTACAGTGGAGTGTCAACATACAGATGGCAGAGCGTGCAGTAGCTGAGATCATATGAGTGAGTATAGATTATTCAGGGGCAGAGTGAAGAGAAGAACCATAAGGGAAAGAGCAATACATTAAAAGACTGAGACAAAATGAACAAAAGGCTTAGGTGTCACAAAAATCAAAGGAACAGAACACGTCACAAGAAAGGTGAAGAAATTAATGACAAACAGCAGAGAGGTTGAAAAGCACCCATTAAAATTGTCAATAACGTGGTAGTTGACTTTATATAAAGAGATTTCGGCAGACTGACTACAAAATCCTGCAGTACAGATAATGTTATCTAAAATGTCAGAAAACAGCAAAAAGATACTAATTTGTTCAGAATTCACAGGTAGTAAGCAAGAATATGAATTATCTATCTCGTTACCTCTGAGCAATAACAACAGTAGAGTTTGGATTCTGCCACAACCTAGCTGTGTAACCTTGAATATATCAACTAAACTCTTGTACCTCAGTTTCCACATCTGAAGTAGGTTAATAATCATATCTGCTTCCCAGGATGGTTCTAAGGAAGAACATGGAAAGTGGAGGTTAACAGCTCATTGGAAATTGTAAAGGGCTGTACAATGCTTGCTAACATTTTCTCCATAAAAGCGGAGAACAAGAAATACATCCTATTTAGAGATTATGGATAAGTTGTCACAACATGTACCAATATTTGAAGCAGTGTTTATAAATGGACCCAACTGGCAAATAGAATTGCTTCCTCAGTTGTATTGTTTTGGTAACTGATAAATATTTTTTACTTGTTTTTTAACAGGGAATCTAAGAAAACTTTCTAAAAACACCATATATATATTTTAAGATAACTGTAATTTCATTGGCTAAGATTTTGGAAACTGATGAAAAAAGTGTACTTGATTTCCCTCTTGTCAAACATCTCTTCATTATCATAATTTCATGACACATTTAAGAATGACTCACATAACTAGGAGAGAGAATCCAAGTTGTTGGTGGCATCTTTTGAAGAAGTGGTTTAGGAAAAAAGTGTTTAAATATAGTGAATATATTTTTGGAGTAACTAAGAGCCTAAGAAAGGAAAACAAGTGAAATTCCTTCTTTATTTACCATTGTATATAAAAATGTTCATTACTGTATCATCTAAAAAAAGTAAAACATACATTCAGAAAATTATAATGAGATACCCAAGAAAACGTTATTCATCTTTTCATCGTAATTACAATCAAGGAATCATAAGGGTTTTTTTTTTAATTTATCTACCTATTAGGACAGTAAGTAAATACGACATGAGTTTGAGTTAAGTGAGAAAAAGGAACACCACAAAAGGACAGACTCTGCAACACAGAAACATTTTGTACATGGGAAGACATTGAATGATAACATCCCAAAAGAGATTATCTTAAGGTTGTAGGATTTTGGATATTTTTGAGCTTTTTTTCTTTTACATTGTTGCTAGATGTTAGACTTTTTTATCTTTTTGAATGAAATTTTAAAAATGTACTTTTTGATATTAGAGTTGGAGAAATTAATTGAACCAGGATACGACATTGTGTTCTGTATACAGTTTATTCCCCCACCCCTTTCAAATCTACATGTGTCTGATACCCCTAATTCCATCCTTCTTCTTTTGGAAATAACCTTTTAATAGAGAACGTTGATGTCACCAGTCCGGTACTATTTCAACTTTCTGCCACCTAATCTACATCTAACCATATCTTCACCTATCTTTTCTTCCTTATCTCCCATTAGATACAGAAGGTATCTATCTGAAGTCTCAGAAACCCAACTCAATCTTGTTCAAAGCAGAATACATTGGCTTATTTATCTGAACATATGAGGACTGAGCTGACATTCATCACAAGCCTATCCAACAATATTATCAGGGCTCATTCCTCGGTCTTACTCTGCGTTATACTTGTGCATATGTGCTATGTACTTTGTTTTATCATATTCTCAAAGGAGGCCTTCATTCTTCATAAGTCTAAGGACTACAGATCTAAAGATGGGGACTATGTGTGATTTGAGAGAGATATTGCACTGATATTAAAGGAATAAACTCCACATTTACCTGGTAAACATGCTACTTCTCATTCAATTACCAGTCAGTATAATGTGGGTAGGAAACCAAGTACGTGCTCAGTGCTAAATCATATTATGATTTCTGAGAGACAAATAAATCAGGATATTTTTCAAAAACTGGGGAAAACTTCAATGGTCTCCCTAATTTGTTGAAGTGAGCTAACTGACTTGTCAAATTTAGAAATTCAGGGCTATAAATTTCTTTTCCTCTCTCTCTTTGCCTTCTTTAGTCTCTTCTTCCTTCCCTTATCGATGTGTACTGATCTAACTTACTGCTTTTAATAGCTGTACATTATTTTATATTATTATACATTAATACATAATTAAATCACATTTCCCTATTTTTGCATAATCTCAATTTTGTTGCCATATCAATACTGAAATTAATAAATTTCTTTATATATAAATCTTGATGTACCGTATTCTTACTTCTGTAGCCTGAATTTCCCCAATGAAGGTTTTTGGAAATATTGTATGAGCGGCACAGCATTTTTTCACAAAGACTATTTATAGGTTGAATGCCCAGTCTTACTAAAGGTATGATATTCCCTCTTGATAGAACACTGTTATTTCTTAAACTCTAAACAATTTGACTTCCAAGTTTGGGCAAAACAAATGATTATTCAGAGACAATGGGATGGTTTCATTAGAGTATTTTTAGCAACAAAAGTTTTAAACTGGTTCTTTGCTTTTTTCTGGTCAAGGTCCATTAGCTTTCTTCCTTCTTATGCTCTGCTTCAGAATCTGGCCAATTTCTCACTTTGAACAAAAAAAAAAAATGAGTACTTTTGGTTCTTTTATAACTTAGTGTCTTTCTCGGGATAAATTCACTTTAGAGTGGGGACCACTGCACCATTTACCTATTTTGTGTGAGATTGCCTTGTACTCTTATACCAGAAAAGGTTTCACTCTCATGGGTAATTCTCAGAAGACAAACACCTCAGACTATCTAGCTCCTGATTTCTCTGCCAATTCCTGATGCCTTCATCTATTTCAAATACTTTGTTTCCTCCCATAATATTAATGATGCCAATCAACATTTCGAACATTTCATGCGTTTGATCTCATTTTATTCTCTTCCAACAGTCATCTGAAGCAGGTAGTCTTGCAATTCCCAGCTTAAGTGTGTAAACTGGGTAAGCAATGGTTAACATTACTTTGTAATTTGCTCAGGGCCAGAGGTAGCAGGATTGAACTCAGGAAATATGGACTGGAGTCTATATACTTAATTCAAAAACTTAATTTCTAAGAATGATTCCTTACAACAATGTTGACTTCCAGTAGATACAAAAAAATTGGCATCTTTCAAGGAGGATTAAGAAAGTCATGTACAGGGGCGCCTGGGTGGCACAGCGGTTAAGCGTCTGCCTTCGGTTCAGGGCGTGATCCTGGCGTTATGGGATCGAGCCCCACATCAGGCTTCTCCGCTATGAGCCTGCTTCTTTGTCTCCCACTCCCCCTGCTTGTGTTCCCTCTCTCACTGGCTGTCTCTATCTCTGTCAAATAAATAAAAATAAAATCTTTTAAAAAAATAAAAAGAAAAAAAGAAAATCATGTATTATTCACTATAGAGAAGGGCAACAGGGATTTCAGAGTTTATAAAAACAATCCAGGTCTCCTTGGTGAATTGGAGCTGAGATGGATTTTGGGAGAGAGAATTTATTAAGTCCCAGCATCTATCAGTTTGTTAAATATATAAGCATGGATCCCCTCTTCAATTGCTACCAATATATAATTTTATATTAGTCTGTATTGACAGCAACAAAATAACCTTGCTTATATCTTCAAGAGTCAATCTACCACTGTCCAAACCCAAGAAGAATCGTGAAAGGGCAAGCCATTGCCAAATGAACGCTCCCCCAGAAGGAAGTTCAGTAGGCATTTTATGTTTTCTAGTGTTTTGTTCTTAAACTATCTGGATTGTCTTACTCTGGTGCTGATTGAACAAATGCCTTTTTACTTAGATTAAGGGCTTATTTCTAAGTAATGGAAATCACAACTCCTCTGAACTCTGTTTCAATCCTTGATTTCCAAACATGAAGCTTCTCTTGACATTTGAGCTTTGGCAATATTGTCATAGGCCACTGTTTGGCCTTCTACCCACTATATGGTCAATTATTTCTATTTGGTGCCAACAACCTAGTCTTAATAGTGAATTGTTGGAAAAAATGTTGATTCTCACTATCAGGTCCCCTTAAGTTCTCTTATTTGATCTTTATTTCTAGGCTTCATTACTCCAAGAAAGCTTCTGGGTTTGTGAACACATCTACATGCCAGGAGGGAGACACGCCCCAACTCTACAAGGACAGAAGCACCTGTGCTCAGGAACTTTCTGGACCTCACACTATGCGTCTCTTCATTTTACTGCTCATTCATATCCTTTATTATATCCTTGTGAGTGTAAGTAGGTGTCTTCCTGAGTCCTGAGAGCCATTTCAGCAAATTATCAAACCCAAGAAAGGAGTCATGGAAATATGTCAGAAGTACAGGGGACAGCCTGGGATTTGTGATTAGTGTCTGAAATGGGGGCAGTCTTGTGGGACTGAACCCTTAAGCTGTGGGCTCTGACACTAACTTCAGGCAGATAGTGTCAGAACCGAATTGAATTATGGGACACTTGGCTGGTATCAAATAATTTCCTGATGTGTGGAAAACCCACACTTCTGGTGTCGGAAGTGTTGTGTGGCAGTAGTGTGAGAGTAAGAGAGAAAGGTAGGAGTGTTTCCTGTGCAAATATATTAACAAACACTAGTCCTATGACTAGAATGAGAATGGGAGGAACAGGTGACATTCGGGTCCAAAGATACTCTTGGATACAAAAGGTACCCAACTACATAATTGCAAATGACGGATTATTTACTGAATAACATGGGTTTGGTTTCATCTTTGGATTAACCTGCTATGTGATGTACAAATTACCTTTCTGAACCTGTTACTCCTTAGAGTGAAAAAAGAATTAATGCCACCTACTTCATAGGAGTTATGGAAATTTCCTTTAAATTCTAAAATATTTAAATATATGTTCAGAAGTATTTGCTATTATTTGTTGAGTGTTTATTAAATTCCAGACTCTGTGCTAAGAATCTGATAAATACTGTCAGTTTTCATGCTCAGGAAAACTCTGTGAGGCAAGTTCATTCATTATAATAATTTCGAGGATGAGAAAACTAAAGCTCAGAGAAGTTAAGCAGCATTCTCTAGGTCTCATGGCAGGGAAATAGTGGAGCTGGAATTTGATGGACTCCAATGCTTTTAACCTTAACCTGTACTTAGCACAAGGATATACTATATAAATATGCACATACATACATATTGAATTTTCTGCTCATAAATAGTAATTCGAAAAAGTGTATTCCAATTTCAGATTTTCATGCCACACATTAATGGAGCTTAAGAACCCCAAATAGGTATTGTTAAGGAAAAATACTAGGAAAAACAGACACTCCCAACTTTGCCATCCACGAACAGCACTCTGGCATCCCTTAGCTGGCCAAAGAGAAGCTGAAATGCCTACGAGCTGCCTAATGGAAACTCATCTAATTGGTGAACTAGAGTGAACAGATATAGCTAACATCTAACCAATAACAAGGACACTTACTGATGGTTGTTTGAAAAAGAACGCTTGCAGCCAGCAGTATAAGATCCCAAGAAAACCAAGAAATCTGAATGAAAAAAGTCCATTTTTAATAAGACCAGAATATACAAAGCTACTCTATGTGCCCTGATGATTCCTCACACTTTTAGGTCTTGGAGGTTACCTGAAGAATCCTCTTAGCATAATGTGTTATTCAATTGTCTAAATTATGACGCATTCACTTTTCTCAAGGTGTGAGGGAAAATGAATCAGGACTGTGAAAACAAAACAAAACAAAACAAGGTTCAAATAGTTCCAATCATGCCTATGGACAAAAACTCTCTCCAGCTGTGAAGGAAAAAGTTTATTTATTCCCATCTCATATTAATATTGCAGGTGGGCAGGTTAAGAAGAGCTCATTACACAATAATTAAATATTTTAAGAAGTCAAAGATTTTGGGCTTTACTTCAGCTGAGAAGAACGGGCCCACAATAAGAAAGTTTTATACACTGAAACATGCAGTGGGTTGGGCACTTTGGAGGCAAATGTCCAAACCAGCAGGCGTGTTTACACCTTTTCCATTTAACACATTTTATAAAGATGACCTCTCGAGAACTGTCTCCAGTCTCCTGCTCTTAACTCACTGCCTCCTCCTGATTTTGATAATGGGTTTGCGTACTACCTCTGTGCTGTAACACGAGACACAGCCAATCTCTTCACCTTCCCTACACGTCTTGTACAATGGATAAGGTAATAGCATCAGCAATGGCATTTAACCTCTCCTGTCCATTCTAGATCAAAATGTGTTCTCATCTTTCACTCATATTGCACTAGCTAGGTCCTTTCTGTCTTTTATTTCTCCAATATTGGAAAGCAGGGCACATGTTCTCTTACGACTAACTACTTCAACAGTATTTCAATGACCTCACGGAGTCACTGAAATCATTACATTCCGACTCCCATGTCACTTATACCTAACATTTCTTCTTGAATTCAGTAATGGCGAGGCTGTTTAAGATGCATTTTTTTTTTTTTTAAACAAAAGGCCAGAGGGAGCAAACTGAAGGAATTTAAATAGGAAGGAAATACAGAATGTGAAACCATTAGACTCATCTGAGAAGGGCCCAGAATCATCAGCGCGCAGTTAGCAGGCTGCTGGTGAGTGTGTATTGTGCCCCATCGCGTGCAACCCTGTGACGAGTGTGCTCCTTCATGCATCCTCGTGAGCTATTCATCCCTAGAGCCATGCTGTTCAAAATGGGGTCTGCACGTTAGGAGAGTCTGAGAGGAGATAATTATAGAAATTGAGAGTTAACACAGGGAACTTCTACATGAATATAACATATATTTTATGTCATTTGAATCTAAATTTTTAAGCTCATATTTTAAACTTGTTATGTGTCTCTCTTCATCTGTATTATATGATATGAACTACTGGTCTGATGCAGACTGGGAGAAAAAAACTAGTCTTCACAGGAGACTGAGAAAGCACTGCCAAGAAGATGGAATATCCCTTCACCAGCTCTGTATTCCCTCATGGCACCCTGAAATACAATAAATATTATATAATATAATAAAACCTGTTTCTGAGAACCTACTACCCTCACACCTGATATTTTCCATACGTTACATAATTTTTACTTTATCTCCTATATATGCTGTGATAGGTAATTTTACATGTCAAATTGACTAGAGCATGAGGTGCCCAAATTAAACGCTAACTCTGGGTGTGTCTGTGAGGGAATTTCTGGATGAGATTAGCATTTGAATTGGTAGACTCCCTAAAGTAGATCACCTGTCCCTGCCTGACTGATGGGCTGGGACATGAGTCTCCTGCCCTTGGATTGGGATTTATACCATAGCCCCCCCCACCTCCCTCCCCCGTTTCTCAGGCATTCACACTTAGTATGGGATTGTATGACCATCTTTCCTGGGTCTCCACATTGCAGACAATGGGCTATGGGACTTCTCAGCTTCCATTAGCACATAAACCAAGTCCCCAAAATAAATCTCTCTCTCTCACTCCCTTTATAAACACCCACATACACACACACACACACACACACACACACACACACACACATATAATACTGGTTATAACAATAATATATACTGATTCTGTTTCTTTGGAAAACCCTGACTAATACATATTCAAGACGAAAAGAAGTAAGATGGCTAGAAAACCAGGTACAACCCACATTCATGCCTTGTCATTCCAACATCTAGTTACGGCTTCAGCTTACAAAGAAAAATGCCAGTGCACACCCAAAACACTAACTTCTATTCATTTTGATTCTAAACTTATTCTCAGTAGCCTTTTGCTACTTGTGTGGCAGAGAGCCTTGAAGAGAACAAGAGGAAGTCTTAGTGCCTGGAATTCAGATTGGAAAACATTCAAAGGTAAGCCACCCCGGGCTCTTCCGATTTAATAAAGGCAAATTCAGTTATCTCATATTAACCCCAATCTAGGGTACAGGGGAATCATGCCCAGAGATCTCTCTGGGCAGACTTTCTATTAGATGGTAAAAAGAACCAGGCCAGGGATTAAAAACCAGTGGAAAGCACATTTGCTTAAAGAACCCCTAATTCTAGATAATGGTTGGAGAATATCCCACAATGAAAGAAAGGCACATTCTTCAAGTGATCATGCACAAAGTGTTTTTCTCTCCAACAGAACTGTGAGCTCTTGAGGGATCCTTCCTAAATATTGTAACCACCCATTGCGGGTCACTTCTTCCCCTATACTAACTTACTTCCTTGAATCTGTTTCTGCTGTTGCAATTTCCATGTCTCCCAGAGGGGCAACATGACACAGGGAAGAACAGTCAGTTCTAGAGACCAATAGCCTTGGGTTAAATTCTCCAGCTCTGCCACTTAGAAGCTATGTGTCCTCCTGTAATTTGGTTAAACTCTATGAACCTCTGTGGCTACATGACTACCAAACTTGCCAGGTTGTTACCAAATTATAGATGATGTAAGAATGGCAACCAATACAAGATGTTTCATAAATGATTATGCGATTGCTGTATATGTATATACGTATGCTGCATGACTTTATATCTATATATACATATATGAGTATGTTTGTATTATATATGCTTTGGCCACACTGAGCTTTGAACTCAAGTTCTTTATCTCTAAATTCCTGTTATCTTGCACAGTGCTTGGAATGATTGCTGAATGGAAGGTGGATGAATGAAATAATGAAATAATCAATGAATGAATGAATGAAGTGGAAGGGCTAAACATTAATTGAGTTATTCTGATGACATATAATGCCCTCATCATTGTTGATTGGTCCGGGGGCTACCTATCCTCCTGTGTGTTGTTACCCTTATATTTTTCGCTGTTTCAGTTTGAACATTATTTTCTCTCATTTGAGAAGACTTTACTGACCAGCTCAGATCATCTTGTTTTTCCATCCTGAAAATCTGCATCATCCACACATCTCAACTACTGATTCATTTCACTCACGAGAACTCAACAATTATGCTAACCATTGTTTTCTGGGAGCCCCTTGAGGTTGGTGCATTGTACCTTCTTGCAAATGAACTGCAATGCAAACAGAGTTACTTTGGGGAATTAAAGTTGATGTTTATGACTTAGGTATGTCTGCCACTTTTGGAAATAGCAACCCTCTCCTGAGAGTGAAATATCCTAAGATCATTACAGACCAATTCCTACAGGTTATTTTAAACACTGACTCACAAGCTCGGAAAAATCTTGGCAAGACAGATCAGAATGAAAGTGAGAGTCTGTGTAGGCTGTTGCAGTTTGAAAATTAAGACATTCGGGTAAGATCTAAGCAGGCAATAGGGGAAAAAAAAAAAAAAAGACCACACACAAAATTTCTGAAGATAGGTGGGGAATAAGGTGTTAAGGAAAGCATTGGTAAAGATGAGGAAGTCTTTCTGCAGCTAAATTCTTAGGAATGACAGACACATATTGATGAAGCGAAGAGTAAAATGTGTGATACTCAAGCAGCAGGGAGGTGAAGAGAGACTAATTCAGGATGGGAAGTAGGAGATAAAGTTCTGTTCTTGGCCACCTAAACAGGTAGCTGTGCATCTATTTATAGAAACATATACATACTCTACTTGATCAGCTAGTCTTCCACTTTCCTTGCCATTATTTTCAAATGTTTGTGAATGAAATACTGAAAAACTGGCTCTAATTTGACTTTCTTGCCTCAACTCCTATTCTTTCACCATATACTGTGCCCCACCCGATACTACCCTTGAGCCAATTTTGAGTACTTGCTTTTCTTTAACTGACCACACATCCCTTTCATGTTAAATACTATGATAATTAAATGAGGCAATTCCCTCTTTAGTCCTTAGTTGTTAGTCTAGTCCAGGGGTCAGCAAACTTTTACTGCAAAGAGCCAGATAGTAAACATTTCTGTCTATAATAAGGGCCATAGGGTCACTGTCGCAACTACTGAATTCTGCTGTTCTATGCAAAAGCAGCCCTGGGCAATATGTAAACAAATGATCATGGCTGTGTTGCAATAAAGCCTTGTTTACAGAAATGGCCAGCAGGCTGGAACTGGCCCAAGTGCTATAGTTCACTGATCATTGGTATAGGGTCTGGCATGTACCAAGTGCTCAAGGAATGCAAACTATGAGCTACTAGGTCTCTCCCTTCAGAACGGTATTCTCTCCTCCTCCTGATTCCTCCAGGAAACTCCCAGTCCTTTTTCTCATATGAATCCTTTCATCTGCATCTCCAGGCGTATTTTCCACTATTATTTTTGTTATTATAATCCCCAACTTACTTCCATTTATTGCTATTTTTAACATGCCAGGGACAAAACTCACTGCTTTAAAAACATTATCTTACACAGTCTTTACAAAGCACTATGCAGTTGTTGTTATCCTATCCATTTTCACAGATAAGAAAATTGTGTAGAAAGATTAAATAATGTACCCCAAGTCACTCACCTTGCATATACTCCTTTCTCTGTACACTCACCACCAAATATAATCCATGCATCTAGTAATGATATTGCATTCTTATTAAGGCAAGTTTCTCCTCTGTCTTCTTGGCTGTGTTGTGAAGTATGTGAAAACAGAGTTCCTGGTTTGTATAACTGAATCTTGACATTTGGTTCAAGACTTTTCCTGGTTCTGGGATGCCTGGGTGGCTCCGTTGGTTAAGCATCTACCTTCAGCTCAGGTCATGATCCCAGGGTCCTGGGATCAAGTCCTGCATCGGGCTCCTTGCTCAGCGGGGAGCCTGCTTCTCCCTCTGCCTGCTGCTCCCCCTGCTAGTGCAGGTGCTCTCTCTCTGGCAAATAAATAAATAAAATCTTTAAAAAAATATTTTTTTTGGTTCCAAATTTCCTCATATTTAAGGTTAAAAAAAAAGGTTCCTGGAATTCATAATTAAATACTTAAGCTCTATTAGGGATTTCCAAGGCATAGAAATAGGAAAAATGAAAGAAAGGTCATGAGACAAGTAAGATAAAATGAGGTTTAATGTGCATCAAATGTAGATATGCATACAGAAACATAAATAAATGTGAGCTAGGTAATATTTTAAAAAGAGAGGAAAAAAATCAAAGAAAAAAAAAATTTCACAATCCAAGAAAGTCAGACATCTTTTAATTCAGGAGGCTTAATGAAATCTAAAGTATGAAAAAAATCCATGAAAGATTTATTAGAAAAACCCTTCAAAACACAAAGACAAACTCTTATATGCAGTGAGAAAAAGATGATTATGCTTAAGACAAACAATTAAAATGATGCAGATTCAGGTGAAAAATTATAAATCAGAAAGTAAAATAAAACTATCTTATTGCTGAGAGAAAATAACTCAACTTAGAATTACAACTTCTAGCTAAAATATGATTGGAAAATGAAGCAAAAGGAAAATGATCCTGGAAGTGAGATATAATGACTGTACAAAATTACAGCAATGTAGTCTAATTTAGAAATTTAAAAGTTAGTAAAAAGACAAAACAAAACAAAACAAGAAAACTAAAGTATTCACCAAAAATAGCAGGTATGAAGGGAACAGAAGACTAACATTTAGGTATTCAAAATTCCTCATTTTAATTTGGAAGCTGGGTAATGAAGTTGAGTAAATTTAGACTTTGCTAAATTAAATATCCATTCTCTCATTTTACTGACTATATAAATAATAAAAGAAATAAATTATAAAGAAAAATAAATGTGCATAACTTCCAAATTTATAGAATGGGACAGACCTGATGAAAAATCTCAATCCCACACAAATCAGAAGGCAGGATAGAAGAAAAATTAGAAGTAGTATACATAAAACAATAAAATATGACAGTGTGAATAAATCCAAATATATCAGTAATCATAATAAGTATTATATTCATCAGTTATTACTACATTATATATAATGTATATATATTTATATAATTAAATTAATCAGTTAAAAGAGATCCTCAAATCAGATTTTTGAACCCAGCTATACTATTACTATAGCCACACTTAAGACATAAGGAGAGAAGTATATTAAAATTTTTAAAAGATGGAAAGATAGAAGCAGGAAATTAATAGGCAAAATAAATGTAGGATAACCATATTAATATCAGAAAAGTAAACTTTAAGGCAAAGAACATTGTGGAACTAAAGAGGTTCAATTTGAAATTTAGAATTCAAATCTCCTAAGGAGTCATTGATTTAGCAACCAAATACATAAGGCAAAAAAACTGTCAAATTATGAGAGAAAAAGTTAAATCTTTCATCACTTTGATAAAATTTAATACTTTTCTTTGAGCAATTGATATAACATACGGATATAGTGGCTGAGCTACTAGGCATATCCCGAGCCCTGCATTCGATAGTTTAAAAGTATTCTTCTCAAGCAAAAATTGAATATTATGCTCCTTAAACAATTATTTCGCACACTATGTTCTCTAATGATAATGTAGTTAATTTAGATATCGTCATCAGAAATATAACTAGAGGAAAAAAATGAAAATGAAAAAAATGAAAAAAGAAATTTAAGTAAAAGTATACATTATTAAATACGGTAAGTTAAAAATGAGATTATCATGGAAACTATAGTGAAAAATTAAAGAATTCCTTCATTTCAAATATGAGATTCTGTTAAACTGAATTTATAGGTATCTTATAGCTATTAATGCTTTTATAAAGAAAAAGAAACTAAAATTATTGAGACAAGCACTCAACATCACAAGCAATAAAAAGAAAAACAGAAACAACCAAAAGGAGACAGAAAGAAGAAACTGGTAGATGTGAAAAAAAATAGATGGAAAAGAGAGTAATAAATTTAATGTTGATTACTTGAAAGACTGATAAAACAAATCTCTGTTAACACCAATCAAGAGAAAAAGAGACAATGCAGTGTAGATAATAACAAAAATGAAAAGAGAAAAAATTACAGACAGACATAGTATGGTTTTTAAAAAGTAACAAAGAACTATGATAGGAAACCTTATGCCAGTAAGTTTGGAAACTTGGATGCCAGTAAGTTTGGAAACTTGATAGCTAAACAAAATACAACATTTCAAAACATTTTTAAAGGCTTATACAGGCCTACAAATCTAAAATATATTTAATCAGTTTAGAAAAAAAAGGAAAAAAATTCAATAAACCCCCAGATTACTTTATTATTGATTTCTAGCAAACATTTAAAAAAATAGGTGTTTCCAGGGGTGCCTGGGTGGCTCAGTCCTTAAGTGTCCGCCTTTGGCCCAGGGTGTGATCCCAGAGTCCTGGGATTGAGCCCCGCAGGCTCCCTACTCCGCTGGGAAGCCTTCTTCTTCCTCTCCCACTCCCCCTGCTTGTGTTCCCTCTCTCGCTGGCTGTCTCTCTCTGCCAAATAAATAAAATTTTTTAAAAACCTTAAAAAATATGTATTTTCAATTTTGTACAAAGACTTTTGAGAATTGAGAAAGAAACCATATTCTCAAAATTCTTTCATACTACCATAACCTTCATTCTAATGTAAGACAAGAATTATATGATGAAGAAAAATTATAGGTCAACATCTACTAAAAAATATAGATGCACAAATCATAAATAAGATATTACCCAGCCAAATCCAGCTGTGAAATAAAATTATACTGATAGATACACGTGTTTTTAGATCTGAAGAAAAAACACGGCTTTGAATTAGAAATTGTATTAATGTCATTCACCAAACTATCAGTTTAAAAGAGTCAAATTATTGGATCATGTTAATACATTCAGAAAAGTAGACAACACTCATTTATAATTTAAAAGAAAATAAATCTTAGTAAGCAAATAATGCAAAAGAACTTTTGTAACTACACGATATCACTGCAAAACATATTATTTATGGATGAAAAATTTAAAGCATCACCTCTTAATTCTGGAATCAGGGATGCTAATTATCACTGCCTCTAGCCAACACTGCTGGAAGTCTTATCCAGGGTTGTAAACATCAAAGATATAAGAATTGAAACTAAAGAAATAAAACTATTATTCCACTCAAACTATATGAAAATGCACTGATGAAAAAAAGAACATCAATAAACATACAATTAGTAAGAGTTTTCACCAAGGTTGCTAGATATAATAAAATCCATATTCAAAACACAATGGTGGCTAGAGCAGGGGAGTTCCAGATCCACGTTGGCAGTGTAAGCCCACTACCACCCAACTCTCCCACCAAATACAACTAAAACTTCCGAGCAAATATACAATCAAAAATAGCAACAACCGCAACTAGGTAGTATTATGAAAATAAACACAAGGGGGTGAATTGTGAAGGAGAGTTGGAACTTGAGGAAATAATATACATGCAACCCACATGATCTGAATTTCCAACCTGTTTTTTTGTCTTCTAACTTTGTCCTAAAAATAAATCCCAGTCCAGAGCCTGGTGTCTCAAAAGTCTAATAAAACTTCATATTTCTGACTTAGAGGAATGAAGAAATAGAATTGGTACAATATTTAGTCTAACTCCTGAGCCACCCATCTACTGGACAGATCCAAACCAGTACGGCAAAGGCTTAGAAATAAAATTCAGGCTATCATGCATTGGGTGCAAGACATAACTTGCAGTCTAAACCTAACGAGGTTGAAAAACAAAAACACCCACATTCTCCAGAGGATACTAATAGGATCCAGAATCTACACAACACAAACTTCACGAAGTCCCTGGTATAATCCGAAATTACTCAGCATGCAAAGAACCAGGGATCTAATTGTCTAAGGCTAGACAACCAACAAATGTTAACTCCAAGATATTTAGATATAAAAACTATCAGACAAAAACCTTAAAGTTATTTTAACTATGCCTCATTAGGTAAACAAAAATCTCATTTATTTTAAATGAATAGAAAATTATCTGAATAGTGCTATATGTATTAAAGAAATTGAAGTTTCTATCAAAAACCTTCCCTGTCAAAACAGCAGGCTCATATGGTTTCACTAATGAATTCCATCAAATATTCACAAAGAGATTATACTAATCTTATATAAATTTTTTTTCAAAAAAAGGAGAGGTAATGATTATTGCTCATCATAATCCCAATATCAAAACATGATAAGACATTTTAAAAACTACAAACCCATATTCTTCATGATTTTAGATCTAAAAATCCTTTGAAACATTAAATCTAAGAATATATGTGTAATATGTCATAACGAAGTAGGATTTACTCCAGGAATGCAAGACAGTTCAACATTCAAAAATCAGTAATATTGTATCAATGGAATAAAAAAGAAAAAATCATATTGCCGTTTCAATAAATGTATAAAATTTACTGGTAAAATTTTTAAAAATATCATGACAAAAAACATTATGCAAGCCAGTAATGGTAGGGAAATTCCTCAAACTGATAAAAAGGCATCTAAACAACAACAACATTACAGTCTACATTATATTTGATAATGAAAAACTGAATTGTTGGAATCATTGAATTCCCTAAGATTACAAACAGGGTGAGGATGCCTGTTTTCACCACTCAAAAAATAGGTTAGGAAAAAAGAAAGATAAACTGCCCCTATTTTCAAATACTATACAATTGCTTGCATAGAAGATCTGCAAAAACAAAAACAGAAACAAAACAACCAAAACCCTGTTAGAACTAATAAGTAAATTTAGCAAGGTCTCAAGGTAAAAAGTTAATATACAAAAAGAGCAATTGTATTTTCATATTCAAATAATAAACAATCAGAAAATAAATTTTAAAAACATGTAAAATACCTATGAATAAATCTACAAAAGATGTCCAAGACTGCTATAGTTAAAATTACAAAAAGGTACTGAAATTAAAGAAGATGGAACTAAATGGAGAGATACAACATGACCATGAATTGGAAGACCCCCTCCCCAAAGCTTCTGATCTCAAATCCACCAAGAATTTTTACAGCCATTGTTAAACTGACTCTAAAATTCATAAGGAATCCAGAATGTAAGGAATCCAGAATAAATAAAGTAACTTTAAAAACATATAAAGAATCCAGGATAAATAAAACAACTTTGAAGAACAAAGTTGGAGGTCTTATTTAACCTGGTTTTGAGGTTATCTCAAAAAGCTATGGTAACCAAGACATTTGGTAATAACACAGAGATGTACAGATCAGTGTCTCAGAAAAGAGAGCCCAGAAATTCTGAGAGCCCACACATGTTAATTCTATTTATTTTCTTTTTTTATAATAATTTTTTATTGTATTATGTTAGTCACCATACAGTACATCCCTAGTTTTTGATGTAAAGTTCCATGATGCATTACTTGCATATAACACCCAGTGCACCATGCAATATGTGCCCTCCTTAATACCCATCACCAGCCTATCCCATTCCCCCCATCCCCCTCCCCTCTGAAGCCCTCAGTTTGTTTCCCAGAGTCCATAGTCTCCCATGGTTCATTCCCCCTTCTGTTTACCCCCCCTTTCTTCTTCCCTTTCTTCTCCTACTGATCTTCCTACTTCTTATGTTCCATAAATGAGTGAAACCATATGATAATTGTCTTTCTCTGCTTGACTTATTTCACTTAGCATTATCTCCTCCAGTCCCATCCATGTTGCAGCAAATGTTGAGAAATCATTCTTTTTGATGGCTGAGTAATATTCCATTGTATATATGGACCACAACTTCTTAATCCAGTCATCTGTTGAAGGGCATCTCAGCTCCTTCCACAATTTAGCTATTGTGGACAATGCTGCTATGAACATTGGGGTGCATATGGCCCTTCTCTTCACTACATCTGTATGTTTGGGGTAAACACCCAGTAGTGCAATTGCTAGTTCATAGGGTAGCTCAATTTTTAACTTTTTAAGGGACCTCCACACTGTTTTCCAGAGTGGCTGTACCAACTTGCATTCCCACCAACAATGTAAGAGGGATCCCCTTTCTCCACATCCTCTCCAACATTTGTTGTTTCTTGCCTTGTCAATTTTTGCCATTCTAACTGGTGTAAGGTGGTATCTCATTTATTTTCAACAAAGTTGCTAAAGCAATTGAATGGGGGAAAGAGACTGTTTAGAATCTAAAGCCCTGTAGTGGGTCCAGGTTATTGCTTACTGCAGCACCATCTTGAGAAGCATTTCTAACCCTCTCGTCTGTTGCTGGACCCCACATCTTTGTGTTTATTAATTTCTTCTCTACTTTTGGTGCATCATGTCACTTTTTAGAAGGTGTGTACAATATATACACATACTTTTTTCGTAAGATTTTGCAGGTTTCAAAATGGTCATCAAACAGACTGTGGTATATGCATAGAATAAAAAATTATACAGGGGTGCCTGGGTGGCTTAGTTAAGAATCATACTCTTGATTTCAGCTCAGGTCACGATCTCAGGGTGGTGAGATCGAGCCCTGATGGGGCTCCAAGCTCAGCAGGGAGTCTGCTTGAGATTCTCTCCCCCAACCCCTCCCCTTGCTCACTCATGGGCACATGTGCAAGGGTGCTCTCTTTCTCAAATAAATAAAATCTTTGAAAAATTATGCAAAAATAAAAATAGAAAACTCTAAACAGAACAACATGGATGAATCTCAGATATTTTGCTGAAACAAGCTGATCACAAGAGATTCCAATTATAACAAGTTCAAAGCCAGGAAAAATATTTATCTTGATCAAAAATCCTCAGTGGTTCTCTGTGTTCAGGAGGTGGCATAGAGAAGACAGATTGCAAGGCAATGACAGAAAACTATCTGGGAGATGAAAATTCTCCATACCTTGATTGGAGTGCTAGTTATATCGGTATTTGCATTTTCAAAAGTCAATGATCTACATACTTAAACTGTGTGAATTTTATTTTGTGTAGATTATATTTCAATAAGGTTGATTAAAATAGTTTCCAAATGTTTCATTCTGATGTACAGAAATACTTTTTTCTGGTTTTGCTATATATATAAATTTTATAGTAATATACATTTATATTAAAGTACCTAATTTTGAACAGTTTGAATATATATAGTATGTATATATACTGATATATATAGTTTTTTTGAATATATGTACAGTTTTCTTAAATACGCATACACCTATAGTCCCATAAAACTGTTACCACAAATCTGGATGATGGTCATTTCTACAACATGATGGTAGTCACATCAGGAGTCTTTCTCCATCTCTTTTGCTCTTTTTGACTTGCACTGGTCTATCCCAAGAATATTCAGTATTTTTTTCTCCTTGTCCCTCATAGAGAGAGCAAGTCTTATGACAACAGTCTCTAGTTTCTGCTTTACTTGGCTCTGGGTGGTCCATCTTGCTCTAAATAATTAAATTTATGAGTTCCAGAGTCACAGAAACCTTAGGGGGTGTTGGACATTGAAAACTATAGGACAAGGAGGTTTGAGGTCAGAAAGTTCCTGAATTTCCTCTTCCTCTTTAAACTCTGAGATTCTATCTCCCAACCTAAGATTCCCTCACTCAGCAAGGGAGAAGGTGGCAGGATTGCTGTCATGACCTTTTACCTTTTCACAGTCTCTTCCTCATGCTAATTTGATTTCCTTTCAAGTTAACAGTTGGCCTAATGGATATTTCTACAGCACCCACATCATCTTCCCTTTTCCTTCTTTCCCCCCATCTCAGAAGTCTTTTGAGAGGCAGGAAAACGATGAACTAGATGAGGCCAACACTTACCTGAGTAAGATGGGTTGTGACAATGGGTAAATTCGAGTTTAGATTCCATTTCTCCCAGCCCCTGTGCTCATTCCACCTCATCTGGCTTCAATCCCAATTTCTTGTTCTTGTTTTATTTCCCTTCTGCAGTTTCTTTCCTTGAGTTGCATTTCTGGTGCCAGGTGGGAAGGGCAGCTGAGCGCTGTGGAGGCGGGAGATCCTGAGAGCTAGACACGCCTGCTAATGATGTGCTCTGGCACAGCAGTTCAATCCAGCCACGGTGATGGATGGCATCACTGGAGAATAACCCGCAAAAGTGCTCAACTTTTTTCATGAATCTGCAGTTTCTTCTGAAAAAGTAGAATTTTATTAAATGATACAGTAAGACATCTGTTTCCTCCAGCGGTGACTTCTAGACAGGGCAACATCATACTGAATAGAGCCCGAGACTAATTCCTAATTGAACTGATCTAGGTTCTGATTTCAGGTTTTCAGTCTTTAGAAAAGAGGGAACATATCAGTATTATTATTATTTTTAAAAGTTTATGTATACTCCAAGAAAATGGAAGGCGGATGTGAAAAGGTCATTCATCCACTTGTCAACACATACTCACTATGATATGCCAGCCACTTTGCTAAGATCCACCATCATTATTTCTAATGGCCACAGAGAACTGTTGCTAAATCGATGCGTATGCTTTCCTGAGTTATGGGAAATATTTCCTACTAGATTCACATTTCTCAAGAGGAAAATGGCAGAAATTCTAAGCTATCAGTAAGTACTGTTGCTGAGGGCAGCTGAACGTCTGGGAGATGACTTGCTCATGACAAGGGCATCAGTGATCCTTCATGGCTTTTGAGCAATGTCCTTGGGGCCTTACTAATTGTCATGTGTAGAGATTGCTTAGCAACTTAGTGGTGGTATTAACAGAAGAATAAAGAAAAGTAATGCTTCTATTTTTTTAAAACAAAGTTAATATAGAAACAACACAGTTAAATCTAAACGATAAACAAGTAACTCAACACCGTTTTGCCTATTGACATTTCAACAGCAACATATTTAAACTGGACTCATTAGAGCCCTTTAGCACATCTTACATGTAACAACAACACTCAAACAGCCATAGGAACATTGAACCAGAGGCCTAATTTATCTTGTGGTCAAGCTCGACAATACCATTTGATGCACTAACACTTCTTTCCCTACAAGGATACCTGCTACACAAAATCCATTATGGCAGAAACCTGGCACAAAGCTCATTTGAATAATATTTCACGGCTTGAGATCGTCTAGTCTGACCCATAATTTTTAAAATGAGACGACTGAGGCCCAGGGAGACGATTTATAAACTTTAGCCTTGGTAATAATAGAAAATGTGCTTGTTTCTAAATAGGTGACAGTGACAATAATCACTGACCAGATAGGAAAGTTGAGTTCCTGCTTTTCATGTCTTTCTTTTCTCCTCTTTTCTTCTCTTCCTCCTCTAAGTCTGTCTGTCTTTCATTATACTTCTCTTCTCCCTGTCTGTGATGTACCTTATTCCAAAAATAATTTGTTGGTTGATATTTGAGTAGAACATAGTACAAAAATGGAATCAGGACAACAAAATATCTAAATGCAAACTATCCCAGTTTGTGTCATTTGGAGCAGTAACAATGTTACAGAAAGATATTTTCTATCATTTATGGATACTTCTTAAGATTACATTTTGGCATTTTTCAAACCTTAATAGCTTGTAACCCATTACTGTCTCAGTAATATAACCAGCATTATAAGATACAGAAAAGGAGGGAGAAACACTGAGTTTTTTACATTCTTCCTTTAAAGCAGAAAACAGACAAGAAATAAAGCAGAAGGGAATTTCTAAGGAATTATATGCAACTGAGATCAGCCATATGACCATTCAGTGTTATTAATGATACGTAAGCAGAAAAAGGGTTTCAGAATATTTTTACAAAGCAGGGAACACAGATTACAAGGCGTGAATTCAAAAGCCTTTTGAAAAAAAGACCAGATCATTTGGTGGACTCATTCATTCCTCTAATAGACCCCCTCCTCCATCTCTATCTTTCTGTCTCTTTGTCTCAATCTCTCTCATTCTCTTTCTTCCTTCCTTCCTTACATTCATCCTTCCCTCCTCTCTCACTCTCTTGCTTTTGTTCTTACTCTACCTCTCCTTTTATTCTCTGTCATAGTAGGAAGTATTATGCTCTCACTGTGTCATTCTGTACTCATTACAGAAGTTGAGTATTGTATAAGTTTGTAAAATGCAAATGTGTTTTATCAACTTTGAAGAGCAAGATTCCCAGAGATGCCAAGATGGAATTAGTCCATCCCAAACATATCAAAGCCAGTCTTTCAGGAAAGGAACTGAGTCTTGATTTTGGGAATGACCAACATTCCCCTTGGCTGCTTCTGTCCGAGAGTGCATAGCAGCCCAAGAATTTGAGATGATGCCTGGCATGTGACTAGTCTTTGTTTGCTAAAATTTGCTCTCACAAAAGGATCTGAGATTCACTCACACTATAATAAATAAGTGAAGAACATTTAAAATGCTAGAAAATGGATTACAGGTTTTAAAGATATAACCCTTAGTGTGTAGGTCCAGGCACCAAGTTAAGAGATTACCTTGGAAATATTAAAATCAAATAGATAATGAAGGCAATCTCACACCCTTCCAACAGATAATACTGGTTGGCTCTGGGGAGTGAAAATTAAGGGAGAGAAAGAGAAGAAAAGAAAGAGAAAAGGAAAAAGGAAAGGGAGGGGGTTGGTTATTGGATAGCATAGGGACACAGTACAAACTGAAATTAAAATCCCCAATTAATGTGTGGCCACAATATTAGATTGTATGTAAAAGAGATAAATTAGATTATATACAATCTCCGTGGAATTTATCACTATCAATAAAAATGACCTCTTCTAACCCCACTTTGCCTTTTCTTATGTTTCTCAGTATGCTATTTTCCTGATATTTCCTCTTTATTATAATGTTTGAGGCATACTTTTTGTGTAAGAGAAAGAAAAAGAATCCTTGAATGCACCTTGAGCTTGTCTTAGGAAAAGCAAGAGAGAAGCTCAATGGATATGCTAAATAAATACCACTGGAGCAAGCAGCTTAAGCTTGTGCCCTAAAACTTTAACTGAGCAAGACTTTCTCAAGATAAATCATGAATCAATGCTGCTCTTTCCCAAGTGCAGAATAAGACTATAGCCATACTTGAGTATATCTCCTTTACCTCTCTTGCTTCTCCCTCTTTCTTAAAACATGATGAAGTTTCCGATTCATTCATTCAATAAACATTACTTTTTTTTTTTAATCCTTCCTGGGACTATCCCTCCAGATTAGCTGATACTCAATGCAAACATGACTTTTCTAAATTCTTTTACTGAAAGATTCAGCATTGTCTTCTAAGTGATACATTCGAACTTGAGAAAAGTTTTGTCCCTTGTCTCAAACAAACCCCTTTGCCTTTTGCAAGCTATGCCCTTTATTAATTGTATGAATTGAGATATGTTCTTTAGCGTCCTTAAACACAAATTTCTCATCTATAGTATGGTGTATTAGATTAGCTCATCTCATCATGTTGATATGAAGACTAACAAAGCAGGACCTCAACAAGCAGTTATTTGAACCCAGACCTAGCTGTGTAGGGCATATTTGCTTCTTGTACAATAATCCTGAATGGAGATCCTCCGGTATGGCCTAAAGGGAGCTGGACATCGTTAAGTCCCACATGAGCAGGCTGGGTCTTCTGCTAGACAAACTGCTTCCACACAGTCAAAGACCTACTTTTTAGATAAGACTGGAAATCACCAAACATTAGCACTTTGAGCTTTTCTAGTATGTCAGAGAAGGTTTGGGTTTCTTGAATGCAAATAACCTACTCCATTTTCCATCTCTGTAATTCTCCCTCAGAGCCTTACACTCTGTGCTACACTGGATCCCCTGACTGGAAATTAATAAAAAAGAAAAATCCTTACACTCAGCATTCAAACTCAGTCAACATTAGCTACCTA